>NW_027257441.1:17500-20891 GCF_029215685.1 Pituophis catenifer annectens
GCGGGACTCGGTCGGGGACCTCCGCCGTCGCCTCGGTGCCCCCGCCGGACCCCGGGGGTGTCCGCGACGGGCAGTCGTCCCGGTCTACCCGGGCCCCGGCCGGATCAGCCTTTCTCTTTCCCACGCCACGATGGATGCACGGGATCCCGGCTCCGGGGCCGCGGGCCTCGGTCGGCGACCTCCGCCGTCGCCTCGGTGCCCACGCCGGACCCCGGGGGTGCCCGCGACGGGGAGACGGCCGGGTCTACCGGGACGGCCTCGGGCGGGTCCGGCTTACCGGGGCCCCGGCCGGATCAGCCTTTCTGTTTCCCCCGCCACGATGGATGCACGGGATCCCGGATCCGGGGCCGCGGGCCTCGGTCGGGGACCTCCGCCGTCGCCTCGGTGCCCCCGCCGGACCCCGGGGGTGCCCGCGACGGGCAGTCGTCCCGGTCTACCGGGGCCCCGGCCGGATCAGCCTTTCTGTTTCCCCCGCCACGATGGATGCACGGGATCCCGGCTCCGGCGCCGCGGGCCTCGGTCGGGGACCTCCGCCTTCGCCTCGGTGCCCACGCCGGACCCCGGGGGTGTCCGCGCCGGGCAGTCTTCCCGGTCTACCGGGGCCCCGGCCGGATCAGCCTTTCTGTTTCCCCCGCCACGATGGATGCACGGGATCCTGGCTCCGGCGCCGCGGGCCTCGGTCGGGGACCTCCGCCTTCGCCTCGGTGCCCACGCCGGACCCCGGGGGTGTCCGCGCCGGGCAGTCTTCCCGGTCTACCGGGGCCCCGGCCGGATCAGCCTTTCTGTTTCCCCCGCCACGATGGATGCACGGGATCCCGGCTCCGGGTCCGCGGGCCTCGGTCGGGGACCTCCGCCGTCGCCTCGGTGCCCCCGCCGGACCCCGGGGGTGCCCGCGACGGGCAGTCGTCCCGGTCTACCGGGGCCCCGGCCGGATCAGCCTTTCTGTTTCCCCCGCCACGATGGATGCACGGGATCCCGGCTCCGGCGCCGCGGGCCTCGGTCGGGGACCTCCGCCTTCGCCTCGGTGCCCACGCCGGACCCCGGGGGTGTCCGCGCCGGGCAGTCTTCCCGGTCTACCGGGGCCCCGGCCGGATCAGCCTTTCTGTTTCCCCCGCCACGATGGATGCACGGGATCCCGGCTCCGGGTCCGCGGGCCTCGGTCGGGGACCTCCGCCGTCGCCTCGGTGCCCCCGCCGGACCCCGGGGGTGCCCGCGACGGGCAGTCGTCCCGGTCTACCGGGGCCCCGGCCGGATCAGCCTTTCTGTTTCCCCCGCCACGATGGATGCACGGGATCCCGGCTCCGGCGCCGCGGACCTCGGTCGGGGACCTCCGCCTTCGCCTCGGTGCCCACGCCGGACCCCGGGGGTGTCCGCGCCGGGCAGTCTTCCCGGTCTACCGGGGCCCCGGCCGGATCAGCCTTTCTGTTTCCCCCGCCACGATGGATGCACGGGATCCCGGCTCCGGGTCCGCGGGCCTCGGTCGGGGACCTCCGCTGTCGCCTCGGTGCCCCCGCCGGACCCCGGGGGTGCCCGCGACGGGCAGTCGTCCCGGTCTACCGGGGCCCCGGCCGGATCAGCCTTTCTGTTTCCCCCGCCACGATGGATGCACGGGATCCCGGCTCCGGCGCCGCGGGCCTCGGTCGGGGACCTCCGCCTTCGCCTCGGTGCCCACGCCGGACCCCGGGGGTGTCCGCGCCGGGCAGTCTTCCCGGTCTACCGGGGCCCCGGCCGGATCAGCCTTTCTGTTTCCCCCGCCACGATGGATGCACGGGATCCCGGCTCCGGGTCCGCGGGCCTCGGTCGGGGACCTCCGCCGTCGCCTCGGTGCCCCCGCCGGACCCCGGGGGTGCCCGCGACGGGCAGTCGTCCCGGTCTACCGGGGCCCCGGCCGGATCAGCCTTTCTGTTTCCCACGCCACGATGGATGCACGGGATCCCGGCTCCGGCGCCGCGGGCCTCGGTCGGGGACCTCCGCCTTCGCCTCGGTGCCCACGCCGGACCCCGGGGGTGTCCGCGCCGGGCAGTCTTCCCGGTCTACCGGGGCCCCGGCCGGATCAGCCTTTCTGTTTCCCCCGCCACGATGGATGCACGGGATCCCGGCTCCGGGTCCGCGGGCCTCGGTCGGGGACCTCCGCCGTCGCCTCGGTGCCCCCGCCGGACCCCGGGGGTGCCCGCGACGGGCAGTCGTCCCGGTCTACCGGGGCCCCGGCCGGATCAGCCTTTCTGTTTCCCCCGCCACGATGGATGCACGGGATCCCGGCTCCGGCGCCGCGGGCCTCGGTCGGGGACCTCCGCCGTCGCCTCGGTGCCCACGCCGGACCCCGGGGGTGTCCGCGCCGGGCAGTCTTCCCGGTCTACCGGGGCCCCGGCCGGATCAGCCTTTCTGTTTCCCCCGCCACGATGGATGCACGGGATCCCGGCTCCGGGTCCGCGGGCCTCGGTCGGGGACCTCCGCCGTCGCCTCGGTGCCCACGCCGGACCCCTGGGGTGCCCGAGACGGGGAGAGGGCCGGGTCTACCGGGACGGCCTCGGGCGGGTCCGGCTTACCGGGGCCCCGGCCGGATCAGCCTTTCTGTTTCCCCCGCCACGATGGATGCACGGGATCCCGGCTCCGGCGCCGCGGGCCTCGGTCGGGGACCTCCGCCGTCCCCTCGGTGCCCACGCCGGCCCCCGGGGGTGTCCGCGCCGGGCAGTCGTCCCGGTCTACCGGGACGGCCTCGGGCGGGTCCGGTTTACCCGGGCCTCGGCCGGCCTAGAGTGTTTCTGTTTCCCCGCCTTGATGGATGTACGGGATCCCGGCGCGGGGGCCCCGGGCCTCGGTCGGGGACCTCCGCCGTCGCCTCGGTGCCCGCGCCGGGGCCCTGGGGTGTCCGTGACGGGCAGCCGTCCCGGTCTACCGGGACGCTCGGGCGGGACCGGTTTACCCGGGCCTCGGCCGGACCGGAGTGTTTCCGTTTTCTGCTTCCCTGCCAGGATGGCTGCGAGGGGTTGATTGAAAGAGCTGGTTTGACGTGAAAAGCTTGACTTCAAGTGAAAAGTTTGTTACAATTTCTGCCATCTTCCTTCCTCCAAAGTTTTGGGTGTAGTTTTCCCAGAGGAACCTCTCGTAGGCCTTTCATTTCTCATCTTAACTTCCCTCATTTATTCCATATTTTCCTTCCTCTTGCCGAATGGCCGAATCCAGTCCATTTCTAGTCAAGGAAATTATTCTTATTTCTTGCTGACCTATTTGCTTTGTGGAGCAAGTCGTTCTTAGGTCCCTTTGTTCTTTCTTCAACTTCTTCTGCTCCTTCTCTCGACGCTTTCTCGTCTTGTTCTCTTACTTGGCTCTCTTTTGGCTGTTCTTTCTTCTCCTCCCGTCGTCCGTCCCCACTTTCATCTCTCCATCTTTC
>NW_027257442.1:0-20790 GCF_029215685.1 Pituophis catenifer annectens
AAGCAACAAGGTTACAGTCATACAGTCATAAGTAGGAGGAGATGGGTGATGGGAACGATGAGAAGATTAATAGTAATGCAGACTTAGTAAATAGTTTGACAGTGTTGAGGGAATTATTTGTTTAGCAGAGTGATGGCATTCGGGAAAAAACTGTGTCTAGTTGTTCTGGTGTGCAGTGCTCTATAGCGTTGTTTTGGGGATAGGAGTTGAAACAGTTTATGTCCAGGATGTGAGGGGTCTGTAAATATTTTCACAGCCTCCTTTTTGACTCGTACAGTATGCAGGTCCTCAATGGAAGGCAGGTTGGTAGCAATTGTTTTTTTCTGCAGCTCTAATTATCCTCTGAAGTCTGTGTCTGTCCTGTTGGGTTGCAGAACCAAACCAGACAGTTACAGAGGTGCAGATGATCTGCAGGAATTTTCAAGCTCCAAAGGGTGGAGCTTGCAGCATAATGGCCCAATACTGTGTTGGTCCCTTGGACAAAAGGCAGCCAGAGCTGTGGAGGATGACCATATCTGTTCACATGGCTCCATATTTACAATCCTGGAAGCCAAATGGTGACCTTGGCTGGTCTTATAAAAGGTACACAGGTTAGTACTTGATCGGGATTACGAGAAAATCCAAGGGTTGTACAATAGTAGACAACCAGAAGTTATCTTAGGTGGGCAGAGGTTGCACATAGTATTTGGACAACTGAGGGCTTCAGTGGGTAGGCTGAGATTGCGGTAGGTGTGGATCTTGTTGGTTTCTTAGTTTGGAAGGGAAGAGTGCAAAACTACGCCACAAATTTGGGACAATCATGACTAAAGGGCTCCAAGGTTGCAAAAACAGCTTGTTCTGGAGCCACGTACTGTCATGTGTTGCCTATCTTGTCCTAGGTGAACATGCTTCCCCCATCCCCAAACTGGGCTCCCTTCTGCATATCGGGGGTGGGGAGGGGGGAGATATATTAAGAGAGACTTCAGGAAGCTATAGCTCCAGCAGAGAGAGAGTTCCTGATTACACCCAAGATCAACTTGAAAATTCACTTTGACTCATACATCACATCCTGTCACAACAGTGGCAGGACGATACATTCACCTTTCATACGAAGAGGTTCACATACCTCCATTTCAAAGATCAGTGAAGGGAAAGGACTTTAGGCCAAGATCTTGCTGCTACTGCCAGTGAAAGCTACAACTTGTCCAATTCCCAACCAGTATCTGGCAAGTTACATCCCCAATATATTCAGAGAGTCCAAGCGTGAGGAACAATTGGCTTAAACCACCCTATGTAGTTTGGTCCTACTCCCCAGAGGCTTAAGGGGAAAGGAAACCATTCCTGAAGCCTTTTGATCCTGAGTAGGCTACCTTTGATCTCTCTTTTGCAGTTGTTGCTTCCTCGAATTGCACGGAAAGCGCCATCAGCAGCCCCACAAACAGATTGTTTAAGCTGAAAACCTCTGCTGTGATAGACCATTGCCACGTTAGACGGGAAAACGAAAACATCCCCACAGCAAAGACTCCTGCCGCCTGCGAGCCAGAAAGCCTGCAAACATAGATAACAAGAAAATGCATCTTTTCCTCCATTATTACTAGTCCCCACTCATCAGAATTAAATACAAACAAACAAACAGATGCCACCTTCATGGTGCTTCTCCTGCTATCACCCCAAAACTCATACTGTAGCATCATGAAAAAATATATATCTTTCTTTCGGCAAGATCCCACCAAAGCCTAGGCTGTTGGCATATTTTTTTTAACACTTGAATTTTAAATTAATAACTAATTAGGTTGTTATTACAGAAGAACAGCATCCCAAGATACTGATAAATCAAAACTACAGAAGCTTCACACATGCTAGAACTACAAAATGTTATGAGACAAGGCGTACCGTAAGGCAATTCGGTGCACCAGCCTTTATTAGCTTCTATCCAGATCAGTGTTTTTCATCCTCAGCAATTGTTGTGTGGACCTTCAAGCATGCTGGGTAATCTGGGAGTTGAAGTCCACACATCTTAAAGTTGCTAAAATTCAGAAACACTAATCTGGAGAGTCTCCACAAACGCAGACGTAGTCAGCTCTGCTCTTTCTGGAAGCTGAAGAAAGTTGGTCCTGCTTTCGTCCTTGAATGAGGGAACTGCCTGGGACCACCAGAGCTGCTAATGGCCCTGGAAAGTTGAAAAGAATCCCCTGATATAGGCCAGGGCAAACCACATCCATGTTGCCAAGAAAACATGGACGTGATAATGTGGGACTAAAAACCAATCCCTATGAGGAAAGACTGAAGTGGCAAGGTGAAGGGAGGACCTAGCCCAGGAAAAAACGTTTGGAAAGAAATGTAATGCACTCCTCAATATGCCTGAAAGGACATCACAAGGAGAAGGTCAGGGCCTCTTCTTTCTTATTTCAGAGTGTTGGATATTGAATTACAGATTTAAGTTACAGGGAGTGGGATCAATTACTTCGGTCAGTGTTTCTCAACCACAGCAACTTTAAGATGGACTTTTAACTGGCTGGGGAATTGTGGGAAGTGAAGTTTACAAATTCTAAAGTTGCTAAGGTTGAGAAACACTGACCTACAGTGATGGGGGATCTCACTCATTGGGTATGTCCAAGCATACATACTGCCATTGTCTTGAATTGTTTTAACTCGATGAATTTTTGCTTTGAGCAGAGGTTGGATTCAACGGTCACTACCAATCTGATGAGCCCATGAAATGCCTTCGTGCAACAAACAAGCAACATAGCGTGCCTAGATACTGTGAACTACAACTTGTACAAGTATTATAAATAATATTTTTATGTAGGATCCTCTAAGCCAGGGATTCCCAACCCCCGAGTTGTAGTCCACTACTGGGCCGCAGCCCGTTCGGAACTGAGCCACAAAAGTGGTGGGTGAGTGCAGGTGTGCAGCTCCATTTGTGCCACAAGTGGGGGAGGGGGTGCCTACTGCTTGCACAAATGGAGCTGCACATACACATGTAACTTGCCCACCAGCCGCACATAAACATTCTCTATCCCTCCCCGCCCCCCAGTCCACAAAGCCAGAAAAGTTCAGAATTGCTGCTCTAAGTCACAGTATAAGTTTTATTTTTCCCACAACAGCAACAACCGTGTGACGTAGTTGGGCTGAAGGAGTGATCTTCCCAAAATCATCCAGTCAGCTTCTGTGGCTGAGAGTGCAGAATCTGGATCTCCTCAATGTTAGTCCAATACTTTAATTGTGTTCCACACTGGCTTTATTTGTTTATGGGAATTAGTCCAAAATATCTTTATATTTCACTCTACACATAAAAGTTTTAAGTTTATTTAAATGCCACATTCAAACCTCAAAATATACTAGATTTTTTTTTTCCTCACATGAAATATTGTAGTTTAAATACTTTTACACAGGCTATGGATCCTGAGACAAATATACTTATTTACATAGAAAAAAATTCCAGTTAAAAATTTTCTGAAAAGCTTACAAAGTCCAATGTACAAAGATATGCTTTGTATTTTGTTTTTAAAGCTCAGAAAGAAAATAAGTGAAAATTCAAGAGTGATTTTGAAAAGCATTCCTTCGTACATTAACTACAGTATGCTATTCACTGCCATCAAATTTGGTATTAGCCACTAATTTACACAGTTCACAAGGGGGATGAGTATTGATGGAAATCCAGAATATCAGTGGCTACTTGATAGCATTTACATCTCTGGAAACATGGGCAGCATATTATGAATACTACTCACTAAAGACTGTTTGTATTTGTGAGCTTCCAAAATGCATCTGGTTGGCTGCTATTTGTGGTAAGATCTGGACTATATTTTCTGTTGGCCAACCCTCATAGCTAATACTGCAAAGCTCAAAAAAATTCTCAGGGGTCACACTATTTCATTTTCCAAAAAGCTGAAGAAAAGACAAGAGGATCACCTCTTCTAGATCTGATTCCAACCCACAGATTCAAAAAAAAGCCTTTTCGGATTGAAAGTTTGGTATAAGCCAAATTTACTGCAATTAACAATCTCAAGATGCAATAAGCACGAAACATATTATTCCCATATATTTCTTCTTGTAAGGGTTTCTGGATGGCCCATATAGGAAGTCTCGAAAAGAAGCTTAATAGAGCAGAAGCTTCCTCAGTCCCAAGCTATTAAACGTATTTAAAATGTATTTATTCTGAATCCAAATAGCTCAGGGCAAACTTTCCTTAGGGAAACAATAATCTTCTATTTCACAAGTAGAGAACAAATGGGGAGAACTAGAAGTCTTAATGCAGGAAGATGAATATGATTTTGTGGGCAATGGAAGCATAGGGGGAGGAAATTCATAAGTGGAATGTAAGGATTGAATGCATGGGTACAATACATTTGAAAGAAACAGGCCACACGCAAAGAGAGAATGTCACATGTGAAGGAGGTGTACCCGTGCTCTGACATCCAGAAATCTGAGCATGAATGACTAATATTTGGGAAAAACACAATGCAAGGGAAACAACAAATATGTTATTATGAGGTTGTATTATAGACAACTGAAACAGGTAAAGCATCTGGATACTATTCTTCTGGACATTAATTTTCAGAGAGGAACTTATTAATAATGGAAATTTTAACTACACTGGCATGGAATGGACAACTGTCATGGCCAAGACCGCAAAAATGGTCTTGTTGCTTTATTTTCCAAAAAGCTGAAAAAGAGTTAAGAGGATCATATCTCTCCTAGATCTGATCCCAACCAATGGAGAAGAGCTAGTTGAAAACCAGAGAAGTACTAATTGGAATCTTCTGAACAGATATTCTCAATTTAAATGAAGTACAACTGAACCTCATTCCAGTGGGAAAAAAAGTGGAGGAAAGGAAGCTTAGAAAATCATTCTGAATCCATAGGGAACTTGTGCTAAGAGTTAAAAAGGACAGAAACAGAAGATGGAAAATCAATATAATCACTAAGGAGGTATACTAGCAAAGAGCACACGGTTATAGAAAGAAAGCTAAAAAATACTAAGAGAGATTTATGTTTGCAAGAGAAGGTAGAAACAATACAAATGGCTATTTGGTTTCATTAGTAGAAAAAAGTCAAAGGAAGGGGTAAGTCTACTGCTGGGAGAGAAAGGTAGAATAAGTAAAGGTAAAAAGACAAACCTCAATTCCGACATTACTTCAGTCTAACTCACAATGTGGTAATGTGTTCAAATGCACTAAGTCAAACTCAAGGCTTACGAGGTGCTTAGATCTGGCCTGTGGGGCCGCTCTGGAAACAGCGAAGGACCAGCCCATGGTGCCTCTGCCAGCAAAAACCGAGCTCGGGAGGACCACTCTGTTTTTGCTGGCAGAGGATTGCAGGAGGCCATCCCAGAGATCAGGAGCCCATTTTTGCTGGCAGAATGCTCAGGCCACCACAGGGCCCCCCCCCGACACGAGTGACATCCTGGCCATGCCCCCCCCCCGGCCCCCCGAGGTCAAACACAACCCTGATGCGGCCCTCAATGAAATTGAGTTTGACACCCTTGCACTAAGCAGAAAAACTGACAACAGGAGAAGGCTGGAATCCAAGACATATAGCGAGATAGCTGAGGAATTCTTGACAAAGTTAAGTATTCAGGAGCAGACCAGTTACATTTAAGAGCCTTGAGAGAATTTATAGAAGTCATCTCTCAGAAATCTTCCTTGGCTGGATTTACTAGACCTGTTCCTTAGGTTAAGTCCTGAGGAGACTAATAGTCAGAGAAAGATATCTAATCATAGGTAAATGACAAACAGTTTTAGCACATCAAAATTATTTTGGCAATAACTGTTGTCTGTTGAGTGTTTAGCTTATTTTTACTTCATGAAACTATCTCGACTAACTTCAAATCTCTGAAATATTATATACATGTAGTCCTCAACTTACAACCATTCATTTAGTGACTGTTTGAAGTTCCAACAGCACTGAAAAGAGTGACTTATTACCATTTTTCACAATTATAACTGTTGCAGGATCCCCATGATCATGTGATCAAAATTTGAATGCTAGGCAACTGACTCATATTTATAACGGTTGCAGTGTCCTGGGGTCATGTGATCACCTTTTGCGACCTTCTGACAAGCAAAGTCAATGGGAAAACCAGATTCACTTAATCACCATGTTACTAATTTAACAACTGCAGCGATTCTCTTAACAACTGTGGCAAGAAAGGTCATAAAATGAGGCAAAGCTCACAACTGTTGGGCTTAGCAACAACTATTTTCAGCTCAATTGTGTTCATAAGTCAAGGATTAGATGTGTATTTATATTTCTGACATTATACAGCCATTTGTTGCTGTTCCTGCTCCTCACCTTCCCAAAACTCTGTATAACATTCTAGCCACTTTCTTTCAAATCTGGGAAAATGTCCTGGTAAATCCAACCAGGTTTACAAAGTTTGGTTTTAGCCTTCTGCATTTTTTGTTTTGTTACAGCTCTCTTGGTATAATCCAACCAAGTGCTGCAAATTCAAAGCCCAGAAATGCTTTGGGGGAAAATACAGTACACTTGGAAATAATTACTTCTACCTGAATGCTCCTTTATGGGACATTCCTGAGAAGCATTATGTAAAGTAAGGGCACCATCAAAATAGACACTGCAGTGAAATCCACTTTTTCCTGGGCAGAAGTGATGAAAACGATGTCATCAGATGGGGCTCCTATACCTCTACAGGTGGCAGTGATCTCTCAAGGCAGCCCAGGAGGCGTTATGACCCCAGTCCATCATTCTGAGACGCACAGTCTCATATACATTTGAAACGCAGGTTTTTTTTTTTCTGGCACACTTAAAGCAGAGCTTGGATGCCAGTCACA
Organism: Pituophis catenifer annectens; assembly: GCF_029215685.1. Lineage (NCBI taxonomy): Eukaryota > Metazoa > Chordata > Lepidosauria > Squamata > Colubridae > Pituophis > Pituophis catenifer. Next base: position 6,777 of record NW_027257442.1, read on the forward strand.
GAACAGAAAGGTAAAAGCGGGGAGGGAGGAAGAGAGGAGAAGGGGATGAACTTGGCAGGAAACAGATTTAGCAATTTAAATGTTTTATAAGTGGGGGTGGGGTTTTTTCCCCCGATAATTGAGGAAACTTTTCATAATCTGACATTTGTTAAAAAAAAAAAAAAAAACCAGCAACTTATTAGAAATTATGCAGCAGAGTAGCTGTGGAAATATGAGCTCGCTTCACAATTATGAAGTGGAGCTCGGAAGCCCTGGCCTATTGTGAGAAGTGGCATAAACCCCACAGAGGGCCTATCAGCTCCCTGGCAGGCAGGGGACTGCTCCATTGAAAGCTAGAGATACAAGCTTCAGGGCAAAAACCTGGCAGCTCCCTCCTGACCCCACAATCCCCTACTGCTGACAGATCCAAGCTCCATAGCAAATTAGACCTTCTCACATTACAATTGCAGAAGACAGATTCCATTAGCGGTATCTGAAATTGAGTGGAGAGCAGCTCCGTTATCAGACCTGACTCATAAGCGGTGCTATTAATCAGAGCTATGATAGCATTTATATATTTCAAGCTATCTGCCGCGGCTGTGATATTCTGCTACAAAGGGTTGATGGGACTTAGGGAAGGGAACAATGGAGCTTTCTGGGAAAAGCAGAGTAAATCAAGAAAGTCTATGACTTCCACACATTCTGAAGGGATTGTGGTTTACATAAATTTTCTCCCAATTGGAGACTGAGCTCTTCCTCATCTTACACATGGGATTTAGTTGTCACTCAATGGGAACAGCTGTGAAAAGGTGAAGCGGCCCACCGTTCAGAATACTGCCTCCGCTTTTAAAGCAATTAACCCATGAACAGGAGGATACCTGGTGATATCAAGAGGATTAGACTAGGCAGTGCTTTATTAACATTTCCTTGAACTAATTCTAACTCTGACTAGCTGTCATGAAAGGGCTCTTCAGTCTTTCTTTTTTAATTTTATTTTAAGGAGAGAAAGGGAATAAGTTGGCCTGTTTTTTTTCCTCCCTTCTCCTTCCCCTCCACTCGCCCACTTTCAAAATGAGACTCATATCCTCAAACCTAAACTGTGTCTCTTTTTTTAAGTAAATGCAAATTAGGATGGGTGGGGGTAAGATTTATTTAATGTAACTCTTAAGTCTAATTCAATGCAAATCTCTCTCTCTCTCTCTCTCTCTCTCTCTCTCTCTCTCTCTCTCTCTGTGTGTGTGTGTGTGTGTGTGTGTGTGTGAGAGAGAGAGAGAGAGAGAGGGAGAGAGAGAGAGAGAGAGAGAGAGAGAGAGAGATCAATTAGCCAAAAGGTCAGAGTAGATAGTCACCTAAAAAAGAAATTAATACAAGAGCTTTCTGTAGTCTTTTATTCCACATCCTTACTTTGTTAAACCTAAGAATGTACTTTCATTTAAATATGAACTTCTTCGGGAATGTTTAACAGCACTTGCAATACAACAGAAAAAAGGCTTTTATCTAGAATAATCTCTGAAGAAATGTTTCCAAATATACCTTTGGAATATGCTACAATTTTTTTCAGGTACATCATTTTTAATTTTCTGCTTCCGATGGTGTGGGATAATGGCCACAAATACAACCTCTGAAAGGAATAAATTCTCTGCTTATGGGTAAAGATTTCATCTTCTCCTTACAGGTAATCCTTGTTTAGCAACTACCTCATTTAATGACCGTTCCCAGTTACAACAGTGATGAAAAAATAACCTTGTGACCAAGTCCGACATTTACAATCTTCATAGGTCTGTAAAGCAAAGGAAAGTTGAAGTAAGATCAGAAGCAAACTTGTGGCTTCACTTATTAACTTATCAAACAAAGTTGTGGCCCCTAACGTTTTTGCTAAAGGACGACAATTGCATTGGTAAATAGAAATACAAACTCACACACTTGGCACAGTTGAAAACCTGACCAATCACTTTCCCTCACAGTAAGCAGGTAAGAACAGAAGGCAATTGGGAGAAGCATGGCACAGAGGCCTCATCCAGCCCACTGACTAACAAACCCTCTGCCAAATAGGAAGAAAGGAAGATCACAGTCCTGTGGACAGAAGTCTTAAAGGTAGAAGAAGCACCAGAAGAAAGCCAAATGTACCGTAAAGCCTCACCTGAAATTTCCTAAAGTTAAAAAACAACCAAGAACTAAGGAGAAAATTCCTAACAGTGAGAACAATTAACCAGTGGAACAAATCGCCTTTGGAGATTGTGAGTGTCCTATCACTGGAGGCTTTTAAGAAGAGACTGGATAGCCATTTAACAGAAATAGTATAGGTCTCCTGTGAGAGTAAGGAGCTGGACCAAATGATCTCCAAGGTCCCTTCCAAATCTGTTACAGAAGAGAATAAACTGTAACTTCATCCTATTAGATTTGAAATCTTCATGCCAAAGAATTAACCAAAGATGTAACAATAGGGTTCAAATAACACTGTAACAACAGGGTTCAAATAACATGCTCAGATATGATTTCTTAACAATATTTTATTGATGACATGCCAATGGTTGGGTTTATACAACTCAGTGAATTACAAATATATAAAACCTATTTTGCCTTAGAGTGATGTGTGAATGCACCCAATGAGAAGTTTAGTAAGTCAACACAATTCAAAGGCAATTGTGGCTTAAAAACCACACTGAATTATATTGTATTTTGTTCTGTCTTAACTTTAAAGATTAGACTTTCCCCATTGTTCTTCATTCACATACATGCAACCAACAGAACATTTATGATTCCTATTGCTTCAGACTTCGGCTATGTGTGTGAACAGGCAAAAGAATCAATTCTGCTTAACTGCCCCTGTAAATCCTTGCTATTATACGAAGCAAACTTCATTTTCAGTCTTCAGACTTCCACTTCTTTTGCAAGAAATAGAAAGTAAAAATTAAAACAAAAGCCAGACAAGCCTTTTTAAATTTGTTTTTTCATCTCTCTATATTAGCACACAACTGCATCTTTTTTCAAAATAAAGAGAATTTCATAACAGGGCTTGAGTTACAGCAAAAAGTTACGCATACTTTCAATTTATGCTTATATCCTTCCTTTCATGCTGTTAAGCAAACATGAAAATGTTCTGATGGCCTAATATCTGTTACGCAATTCCAAATGTACATGGAATGAATGAAAATGCTATTTCTCAGCATCCTTGGAAAATGCTAAATATACCACTATAACTGCAAATCCTTAACAAGAGATTTATTAAACAATGACAACTTAATTCTGAAAAATGCTGGCGAGACTATTTTTTTTTTTATTTTTTTTTTGGCTATTTGGGATATAATGTCTATTTCTCATCTGCTAAAAGTGATAACACAAATTACCAGCCGCATCCTCCCCAGCTAAGAGAAAGCAATCAAAACGTCTCTTACATAAAAGCATGACATTTTTTGTCAGCAAAATAAGACTTTCAGATTTCAATAACACTCCATCGCTTTGTCAAAACTTCTAAAGCCACAACACACAAAACAATGTTTAAATTTTATTTCCTGCTTTGCACAAAGAAAAAAGTAATCAATGCATCCAGGTAAATCAATGCCATATAAACTGCGATTTTACAAGCAACCAAATTTTAGAGAAGCAAAGGATTAGTTATCTGGTTTTAAAACTGAGCCATATAGAACATTCTATAGAATGTTCTATAGAAATTAAAATCTTAAACCTTAAAGGGGGGGAATTAAAAACATCTTTTGAAAATCATCGATTTCAGGCAAATATAGAAAGAAATTGAGAGGCTTTAAAAAACACAGACATCAAATAGGAGGGGAGGAGAAAGGAAGCTTTGCTACCTGGCAGGATTGAAATTCTGATTAGAAGAACAAAGTGTCAGAATTCACTTAACACTAATCCACATGTAGAACAATGTCCTCCTAAGCGGGAATGAATTAAACTACAAGGAGTGTCGCCCAATTAAACATTAAAATGAAACTATCGTAATCGGCAAACAACATGAAACTTAAGAGATGTCTCAAAGCAGATGCCAATAAAAGGAACAAAATCTATTACAAGAAACTGATTTACATAGAGCATAAATGAAGAAAATGTGTACGTCGGGAGGGGCGGTTTGTTTAAGAAACAAAACCCACAACAAGCCCAGCTGTATTTCCTCACTGTACTCCACTGTTGGTGCAGAAAACCCACGAGGACGGTGTTATGTACAAAGAAGAAAAGGTTTTTAGAAGGTTAAGTTCAGGTCACCCGACAAATGAAATTGTAACAACCCCGAGTGACACTGTATAATGTCTTCTTCCACTGAATCAATAGGCCACTCTCTCCACAAATTGCCATAGAGATGGCTTGTTCCTTTCTGAAGGGGGTTGTATTGTTTAATGAGACAACAGATTTCCCACTTGAACTGCATTGTTCCTGAAGGATGCATCCTTTATGATTTGGCATCTTTTTTAAAAAATGAGAGACCATCCATATTCACAGCATCTATTGGGATACAGAATGGACAGGGGTTTTTTTTCTCATCCCACCTACCTCCCCGGGGGGGGGGGAACCTTTCAAGTCTTTTGGGGGGATTTACCTCATGTAAAGGTTAGAAATGTCTGAGGTCTATAAATTTGCCCCAGGATATTTAGACCCCAGTGAATTTTTTCCAGTTAAAATGATCTGTCTAAACCATTAAAGTAGAGAGGAAAGGAAGCAACTCTTCAGACATTGAAAACAAACTGGTTGAGCCATTCCAAAGAAACCTGAAGGTCCTTTGAATTTTTATTTATTTAAGAAGAGATTATCGCAATGTGCGTGCAAATAGCAGCTGCCATCTCAAGGCAGATTTGACAACCAAATCTGAAAATATATTAGCAATATTTAAGCATCTATAGTGTTAATGCAAATTCCTTTGCAGCAGCACATAGAGTTGGCATGATCTATAAACCATTGAAACTCACAGTACAGCCAGCAAACATTGCTGGAAGGGAATATTTCCAGCCCTCAAAATCAAAAATGCATGCACAAATATTTAGTTCTGAAGGTTTTAAAGTCTCTCTCTCCCCACCCCTTCTCCCCCTCCCCACCGTTCTCTCTCTCGCTCTCTCACAGACACAAATTGGTAATTGGTGGAAGGAAGGAAGGAAGGAAGGAAGGAAGGAAGGAAGGAAGGAAGGAAGGAAGGAAAAGGAAGGAAGGAAGGAAGGAAGGAAGGAAGGAAGGAAGGAAGGAAGGAAGGAAGGAAGGAAGGAAGGAAACTAGTATTTTCTTCTACAACTTTAAAATATGCCTCCAATTTTGTACAGCTTTGCATTCATGATGCAGGTATAACTAAATATTAATGGCACTATTTTTAAACTCCCCCCCAATTAATTTGCCTGTTTCTTCACCTCCCATGAACCAACTGAAATGCAACAAAAATTACCCCCTTCCAATGCCATTCCTTTGCAAGGTTTCAGCCTGTGAACTTAAAAAAGGTGAAGGACGAAGGTGGATCGCTTCAAGGAGCAGTATTAGTTGGAATGCATCAAAGATTAATTTAAATGACTTCAATGCGATTTCTCCATCATCATGCCCACTAATGGAACGTGAGCCGTTATTTATTCTTTTCTAACATATATGCTCAATGCTGTTACTAACTGACAAAAAGCATCGTTGCCTTGAGAGTTTCTGCTTTAAATATTTTCCTTCAAAAGCTTTGGGGCCTTTTATTATTTTTAACCCTCTTTCTTTGCACTACAGTACACTGAAAATTAGTTAAGGATGAATTATCTGATAGGGGAAGTCCTATTCATAAAATCTTAAGGAAGTGTACTTAAGCAAATAAGGGACTGAAGAGAGTTCTCCCTGCAGGCAGGCAGTATGGAAAGCATTTAACCCAGCCAAGGAAAGAAAATCAAAAAACCCTCCACCGAGCCGTCTTCCCCGCTCGCCCTACATTAATTTTAACAAAGATCGCAAGAGTGCTTGACAAAGTACAGGACAGGTTTGGATTTCAAATTAACATTACACGAGATGCTAATCCTTATTCAATCAAAAAGGATGTGTGTGTAATAAGGAACATTCAAAGACCCCTAACTCTTCCCATCCCTCTACTTAGAGGCAGCATCCACCTTCCTGAGAAATTCCAGCCTATCTCTTATGCACCATGGGATTTTTATTATCATACATATTTTTCCTCCTAATAATTGAGAAATCTGACTCCTCTCAAAATATTCCCAGGCATTGTTGGGGCATTATTTTCATCTTTTCAGAAAAGTACTGAAACCTATCATAACTGCCAGGTTGACCCAGTGTGTTGGCGTGTGGACAGTGGCAACTCAATGCTTGGACCTTAATTGGCCAAGAACATTTTTTTTTCAGACTGGCCTTGGGCAACGCAGTATCTGTCAGCCTCAGTTCCCAACCCATAAAATGGGATTATTGCAACGATTAACTGTATTTTCTAAATAAGATTAGAAAGTCTGCCCAAGAGGTTTCTGCAATCCCTTAATTAAGACCAATGTATTTATATAAAAGTAAATATTTTCCAACATTACAGAATAGGGGAAGAATGGGGAAACGATTGAGCTTCCTGTATTTTGAATGCTTTCAGAATAATTTTTATGTGGTAATAATCTTTAATGTCTGCAAAACAATCTAGTTCTCCATTAAATATTGGAAAATGATTGGAGTGGAATTTTGGGGTATCCTAAACATTGAAGGGCACTGCCCTCAAGTCATTAGTTTACCCCTACCTAAATGTTCTAAAGTGTTCACTATATCAAATAAAACATACTTTTCACAGTTAATCACAAAGGAGCTGCTTCTCTTATTTGGGGTTTGCATGTGAATCTCCAACCTTTGTACACGGGTTCAGTTTTATCTGTCTTTCCTAACCAATCCATATGGTTCCAGAATGCACACAGATAATTACACCGGCAAGTCATATAGTCCTCCATTCAAATATCATCTCCCAAAGAATTCAGTAGGGTAACTAAGGCAAGGCGGTCTCTCCCAGCCTCAGTTTCCCCATTTGAAATAAGGGGCATACTAGCACAACTGTAGTTTGCAGGGCTGCTATACAATTCACAGTCAGGCAATGCAATTAAAGCCTGTGAACATTTCAGTACTACAGTATTATTACTATCAGACTGATAACATAACCCACTCAGTGTTATTCAGGAGACAACCAGCTGCTAAATTTACTAAAGAAAGAAAGATATTTCACTGTGAACTGTGGCCTATTCCATCTAGGTGGACCCAAACAAATTTGATCTAAATTTAAAGCTAAATAGGGTTGGACTCAGTTAGTATTTATATAGAAGATCACTAAGGAATCCAGTTTTCTACTGTTACCCAACCTCCCTCCCCCGCACACACACAGATGTGTCCATGTAGTCAGAGAGCCAGTTTGCACCAGTGGGTAAGGCACTGGACTAGGAGCAAGGAAATTTGAGTTCTAGTCCCACCTTAGCCACAAAGCAACTAGATGATGAAGGAGTATTCTTTCAGACCCAAGAAGACAACAGTGGCAAATCTCTTTCAAAAATGATGCCTAGAAAAGTGCATGGACTTATCTACATTACCCCCAGGAGTCAAGTCTGCCTGGAAGACATGTCACTATAACCGCCATGTCATCAGGCATGTGAGCTCCACTTGAACAATTTTAGTTTTGTCTGGTATATGTGTCACAGGTCATCCCCGACTATAACGGGAAAAGTCACTCCTGCATCTGCTCTGCTGAATTAAAGCATAGAGAATTATCTCTCACATATGCAAAATACAAATGAAAGGAGCATAAGAGAGGCCTTCAAACTCTGGAGAAAGCTATCCTTATCAGGAATTATAATACCGTGTTTCCCCAAAAATAAGACCCTGTCTTATATTTTTTTGAACCCTGAAATAAGTGCTTGGCCTTACTGCCATGTGCTCAAAAGCCCAATTGGGATTATTATCAGGGGATGTCTTATTTTGAAAGAAACAGGGGTAGTATGCAAAGAAACCTCCTCGTATGAGGATCGGAAGACAGAAGGATGGGCAAAAGTAACAAAGTACCAGTCGTTTGTTATGTTCTTGTATGCTTAGAACACAGCATCCGATACAGAAAAGGGCAGATTTTGTTGATAATGTCCAACAATCCTGCTCACACAGCTACATAGTCGTAATCTGTGGGGTTTTTTCCACACCACAATTCTCATCCTTTAATTTAATTCCGTGCAGTTCAGTCAGTACCACTTCTTGCTTATTGTATTCAACACAGGTAAAACAGACAGAATAAAGACCATCAAGAGGCATCTGCCTCCATTTTGTAATGCTAACAATTAAAAAGTTTGTCAGTACAGTTGACACTTGTATTGTTTAATATTTTAAAGCCATCTGCATCTTTCTTTAATGACAAACTTTGTTACTTCTGGTTAGATAAACCTGGTCACTGATGTATGATAATAAGAGAGAACAATGTTATCACTCTCCTGAAATAAATTAGTTTGGCAGTTTTGTGCTCTGGGTGTTTCATATTCTTTTTCTTTTTCTTTTTTTCCCGGTAAATTCAATGTCAAATGGCCAACTGAAATTATGTAAACAGTAGGCAGTTGAATCAATTAACAGCCTGGAGCCAACGCCGTAGGAACTGCTAGTTTAATGGCCCACTAGATATGAAAGCCATCAAATTATTATGAACTTTTACATCTAACTGCAATATTATATCACAGAAAAATATCCTTTCTGGTATACCATGACGATATTTCACTCAATAGGTTTGATTTAACGTAAGGATGATTCACAGAATATATTGCATATGATGCAGTCTGCAATCCAGTAGTGTGTGTGTGTATAAATAAAGTTGGAAAGCATCCATAGGATCTACTGTACCTGACAACTGTATAAAACAGAAGCGATGCTGCAGCTGCCCCCAGCAAGGCGCAGAGGAGATTGACACGATACGCAGCAGAACCAAAGGGAAAAAGCTCAATGGCCAGTTTAGCCAAAAGAGTGAAGAGAGGGTAGCCCGGAGGATGAGCAACCTGTGAACAAACAAAAGGCTTCTGTTTTGAGATGTCACAATGGCACTCTAATGGAGAAACGGCTTTCTTATTAGCTTAATCATAAACAGATAAGAGTACTATGCCTTAAAAAGCATAGCACTCTCCCTCTCCCTCTCTCTCTCTCTCTCTTACACACACACACACACACACACTTCTGTTGAATGCTAATTTTAAATACCGCAAAATGTTTGCCTTAATATATGTGGATGCACAAAAAATAGATGAGAGCAGATCACTTTAAAAAGTGGTGACACATATTACTATTATCCCTTAAATGGCTTGAAGTCTGGATTCAGCATGTATTCCGGCCATTCAAAAGGCTGGGTTTCTTTTTATTATACAATTATAAAAGAGAGAAAAGAGGGAAAAAACAGATGCTGAACTATTTTATTGGTTAGCAAGTTGAAAGACCACACTGCTATCGGATTACCACCGTGATGACAGTCCTTAAGGTTTTGCCTAAAGGGGATCATGCGCCTTAATAAAGTTTATTGAATAATAAAACTTATTAAAATTGTTAACCCGATTTATTTTTATTCTCTCCAGCTTATACAAAATTTGGATTGATAATAAGCCAGCTACTGTATATACAGTAAAGCCTTTACTTTATAATTTAGTTTAATTGGATTTAAAACTTGGAGTAAATTGTCGTGTGCCGTACTTATAAGTTAGAAAAACTGTGGTTTGAAAATATATTAATCTACTTTAACTCCATGCTTAATTAAACTTCCTTAATTCCTAAAACTGTTAATGAGAGCATTGATTAAACAATACAACTAATACTCACTCCAAGCTCATAGGCAGCTGTGATCAGTTCCCCTGTGAAAAAATAATATAAAACCAATAATTACTATTATGGAATGACACTCCTCCCAAATTTTCAAAATGCAAACCCTTACGTTGGGGGTTTTGCATTAATTTGACTGCATAAAAGTGTAAATCTGTGGAGATTTAGCAGCATGAAATTTTCCAAGAGTATTTTCTTTCCCCTCTGATGTCAATGCACAAAGTATTCTTTTGTCATATTTTCTTGACTCTCCTACCAGCAGAAAAGTGAAGGTGAGTTGTAGCTAGGAATGATGAATAACAACAACAAAAACATCAACATCGTTCTTTAAAGTTTGGAGTAATTTAACGTAAGGGCAGAGGCCACATGAAAAAGACAAAATAACCGAGAGAATTTGATTTCACAGCTCAGCCTCCGACTTTGTATTATGGATTCTTGATACTGTTCTTTTTCAATCAGTGCGGACTTCTATTTTGGAGCAGGACAATTATCCTAATAAGGATATAGGTTTATTCCCAAGCGCCTTGCAAATTTTATACCGAGTTACAATTTTCCCAGCCTTCAGGTTTTTTTACCCATCAGCCGCTCCTACTGAATTTTCCACTGATCATTTTATTTTGAAAAAAAAAACATAATGCAACTGTGCTACAGTTTAGCGTCATTTATATCCTCCTCAGCATGCTGCATCTTCAAAACATTACGTATGTCTGACGGCCCAAGGTAAATTTGGTTATGTCTTTACAACTTCCCGGGGGAGGGGGGGTGGAGTTTGGCGTGATTTTTTTTTTAAAAAAAGAAAAGCCTAACTAAAATATCAGAGTTTTGGTTTTTTTTTACAAAAATTGATGTTTCCACATGAAACAACAACATTGTTATTCTTAAGGACTGAATCCAAAAATTCAGGGATAGTTTTTGCAATGTTTATAATTGTACAGTAGTTCTCAATTAATACAGTTAATGAATTCTACAAACTGGTCACATTATTTGAATTTGCACTATCTGAAGTGATATTTTTATGGAAAATATAACTGGTTTCAGCTCAATGGAAATGGGCACTGAAATTTTTTTAACCTAAACTTTTATATGTATACTAATGAAATGTTATAATAAAGAGTTCTTTTTCCACAGTTTTATTCTTCTCATCTGTTTCGCTACCTTCTTCATTGGTATAATTATGATTATCCTTTGTTGTTGTTGTTGTTGTTGTTGTTATTATTATTATTATTATTATTCCTTTTTTGTTTTGCATGTACACTGATAGCTTATGCACTGGAGACAAATTCCTTGTGTGTCTAATCACGCTTGCCCAATAAATCTATTCTATTCTATTCTATTCTATTCTATTCTATTCTATTCTATTCTATTCTATTCTATTCTATTCTATTCTTTTTTTTTTAATTTGATTTATATGCCGCCCTTCTCCGGAGACTCAGGGCGGCTTACAAGGCGTTAAGCAATAGCCTTCATCCTTTTGTATATTTATACAAAGTCAGCTTATTGCCCCCACAACGGGTCCTCACAACTGGGTCCTATTCTATTCTACTCTACTTTACTCTATTCTAATTCTATTCTATTCCTATCCTATACAAAGAACATACATAAAATTTAAATGTATGATTAACAAAGTCATAGAGTAGTTATAGAAAGCAAAAAAAAATCAACTATAGATTCCATCAATCCAACATCTTGTCCTATTTTAGCATTGCTATGACCACAATCACATAATTCAATTACATCAATTTTTTGGTCAAATGTAATAACAATTTTAACATAGTGGCTCAGTGGCTAAGACGCTGAGTTTGTCAATCGGAAGGTTGGCAGTTCAGCAGTTCGAATCCCTAGTGCCACATAATGGAGTGAGCTCACGTTACTTGTCCCAGGTTCTGCCAACCTAGCAGTTCGAAAGCACGTAAAAAATGCAAGTAGAAAAATAGGGACCACTTTGGTGGGAAGATAACAGTGCTCTGTACACCTTCGGCATTTAGTCATGCCAGCCACATGACCACGGAGACGTCTTCAGACAGCGCTGGCTCTTCGGCTTAGAAACAGAGATGAGCACTGCCCCCTAGAGTCGGGAACAACTAGCACATATGTGTGGGGAAACCTTTACCTTTATCTTTAATAACAATTTTTAAACTTGTACTGTTTTGTGCATGCACTAGCATTGAATTAAGTGAATTTTGGCTTGGATTAAATACAACTTGGTATCAATTTATAATCACACTAAATTGAATATTGCATTACAAGTAGCCCTTGTTTAACAATTTCCTTGTTTAGTGACTATCTGAATTTATGACAGCACTGAAAAAGTAACACATGTCCAGTTCTCACACCTATGACTACTGCAACATCCCCATGGTCATGTGATCAAGACTTGTATATTTATGAAAAGTTTATGCTGCCCATCTCTCTGCCATTGAACTCAGGGTAGTTTACAATAACCATAAATAGCACAATAAAACAATTATAGGATAAAACATTAGACATTAAAAGTTAAAACATTAAAAATTAATATTAAAATGGATAAAAAACCAATATATAGACCGAGTGAAAGTGAGATCATGTACTAGTCTACTAGCCACCTCCAAAATGGGATGGTTCCATTAGGACCACAACCCAATTGACAAAGCCAAGATTTCAGGCCCTTTCAGAAGGCTATGAGGGTGAAAAATAATCCAAAGGGTAGGAGTCACAGTTTTGCAATCAGCAGGCATTTATGATCTTTGCAGCATCCCAAGGTCCTGTGGTTGCCATTTATAGACTTCCAACCAGCTTCAAACAACCAGAGTGAATGAAGAAGCCAGGATTACAACTATGAGTTATGTTCACGTAATGTTTTGATTAACAATGACTTGTTGAACAACCGAATCCAAAGTAATGTTGTAAGTATGTCAGATGCATGATATTTCCCTTAGTGACTACAACGCTTGCTTAGCAATAGAATTAATGATCCCAACTGAGGTCGCTAAGCAAGTACTACCTACATTTGAACAGGCAGTTATCACAACCTACTTATATAAAGACATATTAGTCATGCTGCTGGGAGATATTTTTATAGTAATTTTATCAAGAATTGTCATTACAACAATGAAAACCAATACTAAAAAAAGAAAAAGGTGGGGGGGAAAGGAAAAAGAGAAAAAGAAATAGAAAAGAAAAAAAGAAAAAGAAAAAGAAAGTAAAGAAAAAGAGATATATAAAGAAATAACTTCCCATCCTCAAGTGCAAATAATTTTAGATATTTATCACCGTCTCTTAAAATACAACATATGATCTATTTTTCCTAAACCCCATCCTTTATCCATAAACAAATCCATAAAACCTCATCATTTCAGTCCTGATGTCAGCAAAAGTCCACTAAGGATTACCAGAGATAACAAAATATGTATTTCGCCAAGTTAATCAAATAAACCAGCTTTATATTCCTTCCTTTTACTTCTAGCAGTCTTGATCTTTAGATTACATCATCAAGTAATATTATATATTTCTTTTCATTTCTTCTTTGTTCCTTCTCACAAAAATCTTTGAAATTTTTGTTCTTTTGTGAATCCAATGTAGAAAAATTATCTAACTCACACTCTTGGTTTGTTGTTTGTATATTCTTTTTTATTACTAAGACATCAGCCAGTTTCTTTTGCATGTCCAAATAACATCTTTTTCCACATGATTCTTGCAGACTGTTATTTTTAAATCACCTTCAACTCAGTCTCATTTGTGTCAGATAGAACTTATTCCTCTTCCATAATGTTTTATAGCTACAAAGGTATACACTAATTTCTGGAACCATTGTTCAAAATATCCTTCAATATGTCCAATGTTAAAATGTTTTGCTTCATTTATAAACTAAGTTTGAATGTTCTTCTCCTTTAATTGTAATCTTTAGTTCCTTCTAGTTACCTCTAGTGTCCCATTTTTAAAGTCTTTATCTATTTGTGTTTTTAAAAGAAAACATTTTCCTATGGGTGTGAGTCTTTATAATGAATTCCAAAATCTCATTTTAAAAAAAAGTCTTAAATTCTTAGTTAATATTCCTTTTGCTAAGGATTGAAGGAAACTCAACTGATGCTATAAAACTTATCAATCCATTTCCAAAACCAATTAGAAAAGAAAGTTGAGAACTTAGTGTCCTTTCAAAGGCAATGACTACCGTTTGATCAAGTCAAGTGTGAACAAGAGGGTTATTCCCTCACCTTCCAGAGCTCTGAACCTTGAGATCTCCTTACAAGAAACAACTGTATGGAGCATCTGTGGGCTATCTCAAGTC
>NW_027257443.1:0-20752 GCF_029215685.1 Pituophis catenifer annectens
GACCGATCCTCGCACTTTTGACCAGTCCTTGAACTTACGACTGTCCTCACATTTTACGTTTTACACCCTATCTTGTCACCATGGTGAAGAGAAGTAGTAGTGAAATGACTGACACGGTTGTTAAGAATGCCGCAATGGGCATAAATGTGAGGATGGTCATAAGTGCGAGGACCAGTCAGAAATGACTTTTTTCAGCCCTCTGAGTAGTCCCTATGCACATAGCCACGCCCACCCGGTCACATGACCAGCTAGCCACACCCACCCGGTCACATGACCACCAAGCCACACCCCCAACTAAGCCACGCCCACAGAACCGGTTGTTAAAAATATTGAATCCCACCACTAGATGTGTGTCTGTCTGTTCCTTCCATTGCCGACTTCTGGAATAGATTGTTGCACTTTTGATTTATTGCCACAACCCCTACTTGCAATCTTAATTTCATGAAGCATGAGAGCAAGTACATAAACAATCCTAATCTATAGCCTCTTACCAAAATATCAGTGTTGTGAAAGTCTTTTTAAAAATGAAGTGAAGCTGTATAGAAATGTTGAGAGAAGATGGCAAGGGAGTAACAGGGATAGAGAGAAAGCAGAGCTACCTAATTCATTCTTTGCATCTGTCTTCAGCAAAAAGATAATACAGCCCAACCTACCCAAAACATAACTGTAAAAGACAGACGAGGAATACAAATTAAAATAAGTAAGAAAATGGTAAGAGAACACCACTCTGGACAAGTACAAATCACCAGGACCTGACGGATTGCATCCTAAAATTCTAAAGGAACTGGCAGATGTGATCTCGGAACCATTGAACTATATCTTTCAAAGAACCTGGAGCACCGGGGAATTACCAGAGAACTGGAAAGGAGCTGATGCAGTTCCCATCTTCAAAAAGGGAAAACCAATAAGCCACACATCAATACCTGGGAAGATCCTAGAAAAGATAATCAAAAGATAATGAAGCAACAGATCTGTGAACATCTAGAAGCAAGTAAAGTTATAACAAGAACATAACACAAGTTTGTTAAAAACAGATCATGCCGCACAAATCTTATTTCATTCTTTGACAAAGTGACTAAATTAGTAGACCAGCAAATGCAGTAGACATATTGTACTTGAATTTCAGTAAGGCATTTGACAAAATAGACCACAGCCTACTTCTTGCTAAGCTAAAAAAATGTGGGTTAGACAACATCACCACCAGAAGGATTTGTAACTGCCTGATAAATCACTTTCAATGTATACTCCTTAATGGAACTACATCTACTTCGAGGAAAGTACGAATGGGGTACTCCAACTTTCCATTTTAGGCCAGTACTCTTCAACATTTTCATAAGCAATTTAGATGATTAGCAGGCTGGAGACTAAAACATATGAAGAACTGTTGCAAGAATTGGGTTTGCTTAGTGGAAAGAAGGACCAGGGGTGACATGATAGCAGTATTCCAATGTTTGAGAGGCTACCCAGGTTGGTACTTTAGGAAAAAAAGAAAAAAAAATTACTAAAGGAAGCTGATTGCAGTAACATCATACTAGAACTAAGTTTCCCATGTTAAAAGATACAAATTGTTCCCCTCATCCTAGCCCTCCCCCCATGATCAGTTTGTCTTCAGCCAATGAAGATCAGCATAGATGTTTTGAGAAACACTGAGATGTGGGGTAGTCCACATTCCATTCTCAGGGTGCATGGCTTTGAGCACTGGCACAAACTGGTTCTGTGCTTCTCTGGTCTTCATGAATCTGTCATCCCCCCTCCCTATTTCCCATCACATCCCCATATATGTTTATTGCCCATTTATTCCCCTGTGCCCCCCTGGCTTTTGATGGCAGGATGCCAGCAAGGTGCCAAGCCGAAGATGGCAGACCTGACACTGCCACAAAGAAGAGGGGTCAACCTATTTTCCAAAGCAGCAGAAGGCAAGACAAGAAACAGTGAAGAGAAATTAACCAAGGAGAGAAGCAACGTAGAAGTAAGGAGAAATCTGCAAACAGTGTGAACAATAAACTAGTGGAATAGCTTGCCTTCAGAAGCTGTGTGAGCTCCATCACCGAGGCTTTTAAGAAGAGACTGGACAGCCACTTGTCTGAAATGGTTTAGAGCAGGGGTGTCAAAAGTGGCAGCCTATGGGCCAGATGCGTCACGTGCAGGTCATGCCTACCCCAGGTCTGCGAAGGGGGAAAATGTTGTGATATGTCATGTGACGGCAGTGTGATACCGCGAGTTTGACACCTGTGGCATAGGGTCTCTGGCTTGAGCAGAGGCTTGGATTAGAAGACTTCCAAGGTTCCTTACAAGTTTGTTACTCTGTTGGGTTTTGTTCTGTTTCCTGGCAGGATTGTACCATTTGGAAAAGTCTTTTCCCAGTTTTGACTGCTCCTTTCAGTATTGGCTCTCATCACCATCTGAAACAGCAATCTCAGCTATTCTCAAGGTAAAATAATTTGAGATGCTGACATGTCTACCAGTAGTAACTAAATAGTAGAAAGAGTCAATAGAAGATTGGCTTTGTTTGCTGATTATCCTGTTTGGAGGCCATTAACTTTTCCATCAAGCCCCCCTCTCCCCGCTTTTTTTTTAATATATTGTTGTTGCAAGATCTGATCTAAGGGTATGAACATTGTCCATTGTAGGGTGTGGCTGCAGTGACTTGCTGAGTTATCTCAGGCCATTAGTTCTGTAGATTATTGGTGTGATACGCTTTGCTCATCCAGGTGCTGCTGTTAGAATTCTGTGGATTAATGGGAAGAGAATTCAAGATCTGATGCCAAAAGTAGTTTCGTTTTTTGCACTATAGTATTTCTTCATGTGACCTAATTCTCTTGAAATCTAGGAACAAGAAAGAGCATTTTTAACACAGTAATAAGAAAAAGAGAGTAATAAAGCAAATGCATCTGTTTTCTTTTGTGCAGTTTGGGAGGTTGTAGCAGTTTTCATAGTCAGCTTTAATGAAATGAAATGTGGAGGTGGTGAGCTGTCTTTTTCTACTGGGAGATGGGTATGCTTTGCTATGAGAGATGTATTAGGTAGAGTCAATATGTATATTTTAACATCCAAGGGGAAGGGAGGAAGGAATGGAGGAATGGAGAGAGAGAGGGGGGGGAGGGAGGGAGGGAGGGAGAGAGAGAGAGAGAGAGAGAGAAAGAGAGAGAGAGAGAGAGAGAGAGAGAGAGAGAGAGAGAGAGAGAGAGAGAGAGACAGCTGCCAACTGGGCAGTTGTGTCTGTTGTCTGCCGGCTGCTGCTATCCACTCGTTACAATTAAAATGAAGTGTCCGTCAGCGGCTATCTTCGCTGTGTGGCCCATATGTTTCTGAGCTGATACTGTCCGGATTATTCTGTTCGGGAAAACGATAACGGCTGTTTATAACCTTGGCAAAGACTGAGACCTAATCAGGCTGGAGCACATTTTCACTGACTGCCTGATAACAGGCTGTTAGCAGCCTTATCACTGGGGAGAGATAGGCCAAATTAAGCAGATCTGTGAGCACAGGAGCCCAACCTAGTAGCACACACTCTGGCCCGGCCTTTCTTTGAGATGCCGTTTCCCTGGCTGATTTCAGAGAGAGTTGAAGGCACACAGGGGAGGATTAATCAACAAAGGAGATGATGTATGTTTGGGTATTTCAGTCACATATAGCTTGAATAAAAAAAAAGAAAGAAAGAGAGATGGAACTGCAGAACAGAATCAAAGGAAAGAAAGCCGTGGAGGTTTCTCTGTCTGCCATCTTTCCATCCACCACTAAAATAGCTCTTCTGCTGCTCCACTGAAAGCTCTGAATGCCAGTTCCTTTTTGTGCCCACTTGAATACTGAAAATATAACATACCAATTTATTATTAATAATAATACAAATACATACACAACTATTCTCCAAATTAGACACTCCCTGCAAAATATGTAAGTTTTATCTGCAATGAGGGCAGGAAATCATACACACTGGAAGACAGACACCTGCCTATCCATGGATTTTGGAACAGAAACATTTCTTTGCTGGTTACAAAGAAATATCTAAATGGTTTATATAATTGTAATCGTTTTTCTGACACTATCCAACTTGAAAAAGTCTTTTGCATCACTTTCAATATTCTTTCCCACCCGCCCTGTTCTTTAGAACCAATATAATTCCCATACACATTTTGTGGAGATGCCAGATGTAGATGCCATTATAAAACTGTTGTTTTCCCACTTTTTAAATATTTTCATCCCATTCTTTAAAGAAGTTGATTTTTGCTCTATACATTGGCAAGGGAGGCAAGAAGCACATTTTTTAAGAGGTTCAGCATCTTTTAAGCAAATAGCAAATCAGCAGGATTTTATTCAAGATTGCTTTTTATATTTCTGTTATTGCTTGACTTGTATTGCAGTTATTTTCTTTATTATATTTTGACTGGCAATATTTGTCTTATTCATAAACACTCCTTTTATTTTGCATGGACAAATAATTTAGTGCAGTTTATATTTTTACATCTACAGCAAGAATGAGCATTGGGCAAATTCTGGCCTGTCAAAGGCTGTCACTCAGCCTCCCAACTTTCTGTAGAGCTACAAAAATCATCCACTGAGAAAGCAACATAGCTGGAAGGGTAGCAGTTTGTTCCTGGCACATGTTAAAAATGAGAATGCTTTTTGGGGTAGAGTAGTATGGTTTAAAAAAGTGAAAGTAAGTTTATATTATATTCCCACATTTTGTAAAGTATAAATATGAAGAATTATGGTTTCAAGCAAGAAAGTACAATGTCACCCCAATTTTTTTATTTTCAATTAAAGATACATGTTTATTTTCTGGGTATGAACTGGCTCCCTATAAACATAATGGTCAAGTGTTTTAAAACTGATTTCATTTTTAAAAATAAAGAAACTGATGTCATAAATACATGTTTTAAAAATGACTGTCTCTATTTCTCTATTCAGCCACATCCAAGTCTCAAAGACTTTATAGATTAGTTCTCATCATTCTTTATGGTGTTTTCTGTTGTATATCATGTCTAGATTTTAGGTTCCTCCATAATTTATAATGTTCAGTATAATTGAAGGAGATTACTAGTTGAAGAAATGCAAATACACATCCTGTTACATCAGTCATCAAGCAATTGCAAAGATCTCTTCCTCTATTAAAACCAGCCTGTATCTCAAACAGTTCTCTTTCCATGACTGAGCCCAATCATCTTGTATGATTTTCAACAACATTTTGCTAGCATGGGATGTCAGGGTTATTGTGTGATAGTTTGAGCAGATGCATATGTCACTTTTCTTTAGTACTGGGACGAACACTGACCTTTTCCAGTCCTTTCTCCATTTACTGCTAACCTATATTTAAACATAGTTTTGTAATTATTACTATTGCTATTGGTACTGATTTAAGGAATTCAGATGGCGTCCCAGTGGTTCAAGAACCTTTTGGAGGGGGGCAGCTATTTCAGTACCCATGTTAAGTTGTCTTCCAAAATATCTGTCTCTGTTAGGTTTCTGTTACACTGTTACATGGTAGCAGTGTAACAAGCATCTAATAACTATTACAAGAGTCCCCTACAAGGGATATAGATGACAAGCATTTAAAATTAATTAATTAAATAAATGTGATATAATTTCTGTACTTGATGAATTTCTGCAGGCATTTCCAAATTTCCCTGTTTGCTTGCAAAGGTTCTGTTGTAATTATAGTGCAAGAATATCACAGAAATCTTGTGAATCTATGCTTTACACTGAAATGCTGCAAAAGATTATAGTAGCGCCCCTCCATACAGACTCCTACTTTTCCTTTTTTAGGCTGATTATAAACTTGTAATCTTATAATTTCTGCAGCAATAAATGTTCCATCGATGCTCTGGGAATAACTGCCACTGTCTGTTTTCCAAGGTTATTTTGATTTTCATAGTTTACATGTAATCTAGTATAATTGGAAATTAACTCAAAGCTTTGAAAATAAAAAACTGAAAATTATAAAACACATTCCTTGATAGCTATGATAAATGTGTGGGAGTCTCAAAATATCACAAGTTTTACAGTCTTAGCAAAAGTCATCTTCTAACCAACTCCACATTAAGGAATGTACCATGTTTATTTCAGGTACAGATGATTAGTTCTGGATGTATAGGTACTTTAAACAAGTATATTTAGATGGAATGCTAGCTAGGATAGCTAAGAAATGGGAGTCAAATTTCCATCACTAGTGTTGTTCACCAGAAGCGATTGTTCCAGCACAGCTTTTCTGAGTGGATTATAAAATATATTAAATGTGTGCTTTTAAAATTGTTTTATCATTCTTTCAAGAACAAATGCTTCCGAGCTCTGAGATGCATGCATTCTTGGATATCATCCATTCTCTTTGTATATCTTAAATAAACAATACTCCCTGCTGTTGGCCCCAGAAAATGTGAGAGAAATGTGGGTGCTGCACAGAATGGTTTGACTTTTTCATTTTCATCCAGCAAGGAGAATCAACATCCCTAAGGTAAACTTTGCAGTCTTTCAATGACCTTTTCGTAAAGCATTATAATCAAATTGAACATTTCCAGTTGTACTATTAATGTTGCCCCTGGGGAAAATGCACCATGTTATTTATTATCATTACTGCTGTTATTATTACTGCATATTTCTGAGACACTCTTTGAGCTGAATGTGAAGTGACCATTTCATGAACAAGCACAAGCGCTTTCTCCTAGCAAGAGAAAGAGAGGCTAGATGCAATTCAACCTCATGTGATCAAGGCCAGTATCTTCTGAGAGATTTTGCTAATACAGCAGTTGGGTTTATTTTGGGTAGAAGTTGGGTGACTCACAACTTGAAAAAACATAAAAATAAAGCAGTAAAAATAAAAATACATCACAATATGCTCCTCTAGAACAGGGGTTCTCAATTTGTGTTACACAGACCCCTGGGAGCAACAATGTCATCACGGGGTCCACAAAAGCTTGAAGAAATATTACAATTTAAATATTAAGTTTTGGCCACAAAAGGTATCTAGCCCCAGTGCTCAGGGAAAGAGCTAAATTGTTAGGGCCTTGTGGAAGGGCAAGAATGGTTTGAATCTTGAAAGAATGGTGTGCCTTAGGGCAGGTACTGTAACTGAGATAGTTTCCAAAGGAAACCATGATCAACAATATGGAAAGTCCCTGAAAGATTCATGTCCTGAGACCATTTTTGTGAGATAAATTTATATTATATCTATAGATGGAGAGTTGAGATTGACTACTAAATGTTATTAGATTTAGTTAGAATATTTTACAAAGCACAAAAATACACACATTGCTTAATTGGGCAATTCTCTTGTGTGCTGAGGAGAATCCAAGGAATGGGGTTAACTTTTGCCTTTCTGCTCTGAGATTGAGTCTGTCAATATTCTGTGGTCATGCCTTCTTTGCCTGTGATCCCAGTTTTGACTCAATCTTGGCTCAGAGAGACATTTGGAAGATAGCTCCTCAGGAGAATTAGAACAAAAAGACAGAGTTATTCCTTGGATTTTCACTCATCTTCACAGTAAGATCTTTGGCATTGAGTAAGACTTCGCAAAGCAGCAAATGGCTCAGCTGGCTCCCCGGTACATCCGTCATAGCTGCCTTCAACCCAGCTGGCTCCCCTGTCCATCCGGCATAGCTGCCTTGATCCAGCTCAAACGGATAGAGCCAAGGTCCCTGTCATCTACCCGCAGACAGTGGAGGGGACTGGAGTCACTGCCCGGTTAACTCCAGGTGCATGCTCCACAGTGGCAAAGCAGGAAAAGCCTCTGCAGCAGGGTTCCTATCTGGAGTGAACCTGCCTTGTCCAGAAGGGCCAAAAACTCAAAATGGCAGATTCCGTGCCATCAAAGGTGCCACAAGTGAGTGGAGTGGACCAGGGTTACCCAGTTCAATCCCAAATCCCCAAGAAAAGCTCCCCAGGGCTGAAATCGGCCATTAAAGGTGTAGCTGCCTGGCTAAGAGCAAAAGCCCTGTCCTCCAAAAAGGCCTCTAAGGCTGAGGAGAAGGGTGCCTGGAGGCATCAAAAGGCCCTGGACAAAGAAGTTGCCAAGGCTGAGAGAGAAGCCAAGCGAAGGAGACGGGAAAATTCCCCCAGGGGAGGATCTATCGTTTCCCACTCTTTACAGCCGCTAGATCATTTGACTGATGCAAGACAACAGAATGGACTGAGCTCTCAGGCCTGGTCACCAGATGGCACCAGAGAGCAATCCTCTCAGCTACCATTTACATCAGTCAACAATGAGGCCTTTTTTGCTTCACTGTCAAACCTGCTGCCAGCAGAAAGACATTGGTAGCTACCTTTAAAAAGGATGAATCCTGCTCCGGAGGCCACCTTTACACCCACAGCGGCAGGGCTCCGCACAAGGGACAGCCAGGGGCCTGAAATTTCTGATCAGATGAGACTTCTGATCTCAGAGGCCATAGCATAGGGGATTGCTGCAGGCTTGCAGCAAGGCCATCAGACTGCTTCTGTGGCATCTGACACCCCCCTACATCAAGGCCAACACCTAGCATCCCAGGTTCAAAGAGACTTGGTGGCCTTTCAAGGGCCTCACTCACCCACTTCATCCATGCAGAGCAGAGATTTGCTCTCAGGAGATGATGACCAGAAAGAACTGTTCTATCAGAGGATGAGGGGATGGCTCCAGACCTTTGCAGGGCTATTTCACCGGGCCCTCTTCAAATCTCTCTTATATAAGGCCAAACCACAGCTCACATGGGAGCTGACCCAAATGCATTGGAGTCAGCATTGGGCCTAACAGACCCAAGTGAGTTACATTTTTCAGAGCCAATCACGGAGAGTGAGGAAATTCCCTTACCTAAATTATTACTGGATGTAGTCCAGAGGCAATGATCCCAACCAGGGACATACCCACCCCCAAGTGGGAGTGACAAAAGATTTTATAATGTGGCCCCGGACCTCACTGAGGCACTACAACCACCAATGATAGACAGACCAGTGGCAGCCTTAACATCCTCCTCCATCTTGTCTAACGATACGGAGAACGCCCTGAAGATGGAGGATAGGAAGGCAGAGCTGACCCTCCACAAGGCACAAGTCACATCAAGGCAGCAACAGCCACCTCCTTTTTCAATAGAACCTCCTTGCTCTGGCTTCGCCCGATGCAAGCGAGAGTCCTGCCTGATGACCTCTGCTTGCACCAGGATATTAACAAAGTGGTAGCAGCAACGGAATTCTCAGCTGATGCCACATTGAATGCTGCCAAGTTCACTTCCAGGGCCATTGTCTCCTTGGTGACAGCCCGCTGCCTGCTGTGGCTTCATCACTGGCAGGTGGATATGAAGTATAAATGGAAGCTAGCCGCTGCTCCCTTTAAGGGTAGCAAGCTGTTTGGAGAGGCCCTGGAGCCCATTCTGGTGGAAACCAAAGACAGGAGAAAGGTCCTGTCCTCTCTATACATGCAAGCTGAATGCCATCCCTTGCCTTATTTTCGTAGGCCTTCATTCAGGCCTACAGACACTGGATTTGACTCTCCTCACCCCCAAAGGGTGTACTCCCACAGACAAAACCGCCAACCAGATACAACCGGATTTAGGGATAGGAACAGGCAGCAATTCCAGGCCAAACGGCCATTTTGTGGCACTGGAAGTCATCCCTTTCACCACTCCAGATGACTGCAAATCCAACTCTCCCATTGGTGGCCACCTAAGTCTATTCCAGTGGTGGGTTGCCCCCAGTTCGGACCAGTTCTATAGAATCGGTAGTACAATCGGCAGATGGCTCTGCCCACTGACCCGGACGTCATCAGAAGTGATCTGCGCATGTGCGTAGGCATGATGCAAACAGGTAGTAAAGGTAAGTAGAACCCACCCCTGGTCTATTCGCAGACCAGTGGGAGGCAACCATGACAGATACTTGAGTCCTGAACACGGTGAGACTAGGTTTCACCCTCGAATTTCTCTCCACACCCCTGAGATTCTTCATTCGTTGCCCCATCTCAAAAGACAACACAAAGAGAGGCCTCATGGAGGCCACAATTCAATACTTGTTGGACATTCAAGCTATTCAGAACCAAGAGGGGCAGGGATACTACTCCATCCTATTTGTAGTCCCAAAGACCTCGGGGGAGGGGGGATGTAGAGGGCAATTCTGGACCTGAAGAGATTAAACAACCACCTGGCTTACAGGAGGTTCAAGATGCAATCCCTCCAGTCCGTACTGGAGAGCATCTGAGAAGGCGACTTCCTAACATCCATTGACCTGACAGAGGCATACCTCCACGTGCTTATCCTGCCATCCCAGCGGCAGTTCCTACTGTTCCACTATGTGAGCTGACACTATCAGTACAAGGCCCTACCATTTGGCCTGTCCTCAGTGCCCAGGACTTTCACCAAAATACTGGCAGCACTGTCGGCACATCTCAGGGCAGTTCCTATTCCCGTCCAGTGTTACCTGGACAACATTCTGATATAGTCCTCCTCCCACCTTGGGGTGACGGAGGATCTGCAAGTCACAATCTGGGTCCTCCAGGATCACGGGTTTTCTATCAATTTCAGGAAGAGCCACCTGGCTCCTACCAACCGACTGCTACACTTGGGTGTGGTCAATCTCGATTGTCCCCTGGGCACGCTTGCACACCAGGACTTTATAGTGGTTTTTCCTTCCCTACCAAAGGTCCGGCAGGAGCAATTCAAAGGCCAGGGTTCAGGTTCCACCAAATGTACTTCAATCCTTCCAGTGGTGGATGTCCCAGGCCATAACTGTTGTGACCTAGGCTTCCTGAGTCATTAAAACACACGAGTAGTCCCAAAAATCTTCTTTTATTGCAACAGCTGTGAATTACGTTCATTCACAGCTGAGTCGCAATTAGTTGCAAAAAGTCCTTAGGGACTTCGGGATAATCATCAACCTGGAGTCCACACATCACTCCCAGATGGCCCTGGCCCCATCTCTGCCTCCGATGCAGAGCCCTCATCCAGGCCTTCCTCAGACTCCAGGACTGGCCCATGTTCCTCCCCAGCCTCCTCACTGTCCGACTCCACTGCCAGTTCCGCAGGCTGCTGGCAGACCACAACAATAACCAAGGAGCCCAGATGCCTGACCATCACCACAGACACCAGCCTCTTTGGCTGGGGCGCCCACCTCCAGTCCCAGATGGCACAAGGGCAGTGGACTCAGGAAGACCTGAGGAACAATATCAACTGGCTGGAGCTCAAGTCAGCCCACTTAGCCTTGGTTCCAGGACACAATCTCTGGCCACCATGTGCTCATCCTGGTGGACAATGTGGCCACAAAGGCCCATATCAACCACCAAGGGGTCACCCACTCCAGGTCCTTCATGAAAGAGGCCAAACAATTGGGCCTCTTGCATGAAGACATCTTTTCTCCATCAGAGCGGAGCACATCTCAGGGACAATGAATGTACAGGTGGACTGGCTCAGCAGACCCACAGTTGACCACTCAGAGTGGTGCCTGCATCCAGACCTATTCAGGGAACTGTCAGAAATGTTCGCCACCCCCCTCCCCTGGGTCCTGGACCTGTTCGCTACCCCGTCAAACAGCCAGCTGCCCAGGTTTTACACCAGGTTTGCAACACTGAGGGCAGGAGGGGTCAACGCACTCTGCAGTCCATAGCATCAAAGGCTACTATATGCCTTTCCTCCTCTTCCCCTCATTTCAGGGGTAATCTGGAAGGTGTTGGCGGAGAGGGCAGAGGTCCTGCTCCTGGCTCCCCACTGGCCCAGATGGCCATGGTATGCAGATCTGGTCAGCCTGTCAGTATCCAAGCCCTGGAGGATCCCTCCAGACAGAATCTCCCTCAGTCAGGGGGCCTTAGTCCATCCAGAACTGCAATGGCTCCAACTGACCGTCTGGCATTTGAGCAAAGAGTTCTGAGGCTGGACAATTTCTCCAGCAAAATAATACAGACAGTCCAGACCTCTAGGAGGCCATTTACTAACAGAATTTATGAAATTATGGCTGGAAAGCCTTTTGTGGCTGGTGCTCCAAAAGTCACATTGATCCTATCTCTGTATCAGTGGCCCAGGTCCTGGAATTCCTTCAGGAAGGGCTGGACAAGGGCCTGTCACCCAATACCATATGCAGGCAGGTGGCAGCTCTGTCCTTAGTGTTATCCTGCGGGGATCTGGAGTCCCTTATTCAACACCCTATTGTGCACAGTTTCATTAGAGGTGCAGCTAATTTAAAGCCTCCGGTGGTACACAGGTACCCCACCTGGGACATGCCCAAAGTCCTACCACCTCTCACCTCTGCGCCCTTCGAGCCATTATGGTCAGCCAGTCTGTGCTTCCTTACCTTCAAGGTAGCCTTCCTCATGGCCGTTACTTCAGCCAGATGAATATATGAACTGGCGGCCCTCTCTATAGGAGAGGACCTATGCATATTCCATTCAAATAGGGTGGTTCTGCAGTTGGATCCCTCCTCCCTTCCCAAGGTGAATTTCTTGTTCCACAGGGCACAGGAAATCATCTTGCCAGACTTCTGTCCGGGCCTGACCCATGCCCTAGAGAAGAAGTGGCACACCTTGGACGTTAGGAGGGCCCTCTGCACCTACATCAAGAGAACTGCCTCCCTTAGGAGGCCATAATCCCTGTTTGTATCTTTCTAGCCCTCTACGCGCGGGTAACAGGGTTACAGCATCGACCATAGGCCGGTGGATATGGGCATGCATCGCCAAAGCCTACGAGCTTCAGGCTCTTCCATTACCTAGGCAAGTGATAGCCACCAGAAGCGCAACCATGATGGCTGCATGGCCTACACAGGCTTCTATTGATGAAATCTGTAGAGCAGCGACATGGTCCTCTCCATCCCTGTTTATAAGGCACTACAAACTGGACACCTTCGCTTTGGCTGAAGCAGCCTTCATCAGGCATATGCTCCAGAAGGTACATACAGCCTCGGAGACTCGGGTGCTGCCCACCCTTAGGACACCCTTAGGACACCCTTAGGAAGCACAGACTGGCTGACCATAATGGCTCGAAGGGCGCAGAGGTGAGAGGTGGTAGGACTTTGGGCATGTCCCAGGTGGGGTACCTGTGTACCACATACGGCTTTGGTATGTCCCATTCCTTGGATTCTCCTCAGCACACAAGAGAAGGGGCGTTGGTCTTACCTGATACGCTCTTTCTCTGTGTGTTAAAAGAGAATCCAATCCCACCCTGGCGACCGTCTGGTCCAGAGTCCAGGAGTGGCCAAATCAGAACAGAAATATGACAAGTCAATTGCTACGCCTTCTTTAAAATTGCGATCATAGGCAAAGGAGGCATGACCACAGAAGATTGACAGACTCTCAGAGCAGAAAGGCAAGAGTTAACCCCATTCCTTGGATTCTCTCTCAGCACACCGAGAAGGAGCATATCAGGTAAGACCAATACCCGTTCTCAGTGCGGGTTTCTAACCAGAAACTCAGCTTCATTACATTATATGCATGCACATATATTTATATCTTACCCAATCAAACAACCATCTTTCTACAAAGATTTGAGCTGGCAAAAATTAGGTCAACCTATTTGATCCATAAGCAACTCTGTAAGACAGTGGTCTCCAATCTTTCCAGCTTGGCAGCCCAGCGGTGGGGAGAGGGGATGGTTCTGTGCAAGTGATAGGCATGTGCACAAGCGCACACAGCTCCATTTGCAGAAATGGCAGGTACCTGGTTCTGAGTTGGCTGCAGCCCATGGGTTAGGGACTCCTGCTATAATATACTGTGGGTCCTGCTGAGAAAAAAAGAGACTTGTCCTAACTGCTTAAGGAAGTTTATAGGAGAGCAGGTCAGGATTCCACATGCTGGCTGGGGAATTCTGGAAGTTTATTTATTAATTTATTTATTTATTTATTTATTTATTTCCTGTATTTATATGCCACCCTTCTCCAGGAGGACTCAGGGCAGCGAACATAAGTTAAAAACATGTACAACAAAATCCCATTTTAATCCAAATTAACTAATAAATAATAAAACCCAGAATCAGAGTCAGCCTATTTGCTTGAACAGCCAAGTCTTCAGGTCCCGACGGAAGGACTGGAGATCAGGAGCCATCCGGAGCTCAGTAGGCAACTCATTCCAGAGGGTGGGAGCACCCACAGAGAACGCCCTACCCCTGGGCGCCGCCAGACGACATTGGTTCGCTGTCGGAACCCTGAGGAGAGCAGCCCTATGTGAGCGAACAGGACAGTGGGAGGCAGGCAGGAGAAGGTCCTGCAAATATCCCAGATCTAAGTCATATAGGGCCTTGTAGGTGAGAACTAGCACCTTGAAGCAGACCCGGAGAACCACTGGTAACCAGTGCAGCTCACGCAGGAGAGGTGTTATATGGGAGTAACGAGGGGCTCCCGTAACAACCCGTGCGGCTGCATTCTGGATCAGCTGGAGTCTCCAGGTGCATCTCAGGGGCAGGCTCATGTAGAGGGAATTGCAGTAATCCAAGCGGGAAGTAACCAGGGCATGAGTGACAGTACGAAGGTCATCTCAGTCCAGGAAAGGGCGCAACTGGCGCATCAGGTGAACCTGTGCGACGGCCCCCCTGGTCACAGCCGTCAGGTGGTCTTCTAGGGACAGCCGAGCATCCAGGAGGATACCCAAGTTGAGAGCCCTATCAACGGGAGCAAGTTTTTCCCCACCCATCAAAAGTGATGGGGTCTCTGAAACCCGAGATGCTGGCATCCACAGCCACTCAGTCTTGGAGGGGTTGAGTCTGAGTCTGTTTCTACCCATCCAGGCCCGCACCGCCTCCAGGCAACGGGACATCACGGAAAGGGCATCTCTGGGGTGGTCTGAGGTGGAGATGTATAACTGGGTATCATCAGCATATTGATGATATCTCACCCCAAAGCCACGAATGATCTCACTCAGCGGCTTCATATAGATGTTAAAGAGCAGGGGGGAGAGAACCGACCCCTGAGGCTCCCCACAATTTAGGGGCCTCGGGGTGGACCTCTGCCCCCCCCGCCCATACAAACTGCAAGCGACCTGAGAGGTAGGAGGAGAACCACTGTAAAACAGTGCCTCCCACCCCCAACCCCACAAGTCGCTGCAGTAGGATACCATGGTCGATGGTATCAAAAGCCGCTGAGAGGTCAAGTAGGACCAGGATGGAGGAACAACCACCATCCCGAGCCCGCCAGATATCATTCACCAGAGCGACCAATACCATTTCCATGCTGTGTCCGCATCAGAAGCCCGATTGGTACGGGTCTAGGTATTCCGTTTCCTCCAGGAACTGTGGGAGCTGTTGTGCCACCACAATCTCAACAACCTTCGCAATGAAGCAAAGGTTGGAGATGGGACGATAGTTATTAAGTGAGTTTGGATTCAGGGAAGGCTTTTTGAGGAGAGGTCGAACCACCTTAAGAGAGGCGGGGAAGACCCCCTCCTTCAATGAAGCATTGACAATTGCCTGGATCCAGTCTCTAGTCATCTCCCTGGCAGCCGAAACCAACCAGGAGGGACAAGGATCCAATAAACAAGTGGAGGAACCAAGTTTACCCATAATCCTGTCCACTTCCTTGACAGAAACAGGGTCAAACTGAACCCAGATATTACTCTCAAGACCTACCCTAGTCTCCCCATTGGATTCTGCCCAGTCAAAGTCCAATCCGATCCGGATCTGAGCGATTTTATCATGCAGAAACTGTACAAAATCTTCAGCTCTGCCTTGTAAAGGGTATTCCCTCGCTCCCTGATTGAGGAGGGAGCGGATCACATGAAACAGGGCCACTGGGCAGTTTTCTGCAGATGCAATGAGGGCAGCAAAGTAATCTCGCTTCGCCGCTTCCATCGCCACTAGATAAGACCTAATATGGGTTCTTAACTGTGTTCGATCAGATTCAGACCGGGAGGACCTCCAACTCTCATCTAGGCATCTTTTTCGACGTTTCATTTCCCGGAGCTCCATGGAAAACCAAGGAGCGATCCGGGATCTGCGTCGGGTCAGAGGCCGCAAAGGTGCAATTTGGTCCAATGCGTCGGCAGCCGCCCATTCCCAGTATGCCACCAGAGCCTCAGCCGAATCACAGGATTGAGAGGTGGGCAATGTCCCAAGCTCCGTCAAGAACCTCTCTGGGTCCATCAGGCGCCTGGGGCAGAACCATTTTATGGATCCTGCCTCCCAGCAGCAAGGGTTGGCAGATTGAAAGTCCAGTCTAAGGAGGGAATGGTCGGTCGATGACAGGGGGGTGATGGAAAGTTCCCCCCTACCACGACCATTTATCCACTGCCCAGAGAGAAAAACCAGGTCAAGTGTGTGTCCTCCCCTATGAGTTGGGCCCTGAATAACCTGAGTCAGGTCCATGGCTGTCATGGAGGCCATGAACTCCCGGACTGTCTCAGATGACTCGCCGATTGAAGGCAGATTGAAATCTCCCACAACCAAAAGGTTGGGGAGTTCAAGTGCCACTTCAGTCAAGACATCGAGCAGTTCGGGCAGGGCTGTGGCAACGTAGCTGGAGATAGGTATGTGACCAACAAGCCCGACTGAACTCCAGGGTCCCACTTCAATAGAAGAGACTCACACCCGCCTATCTGAGGGACAGTGACCTCCTTAGGACTAAGACTTTCTCTAACAATCACCGCCACCCCTCTGCCCCTTCTCTGGTGTCGCGGCTGGTGCAGCACACGAAAGCCCGGGGGGCATAAATCAGAGAGAAGGATTCCCCCCTCCTGCTCCAACCAGGTCTCTGTGATACAGGCCAGGTCCGCACCCTCCTCATCAATAAGATCTCGTATGAGGGGGGCCTTATTCACCACAGACCTGGCATTCACATACACCAGACGGAGACCAGGGTCCCTTGCTCTCGCATCCCCAGGAAAGCAGGGTGAGCAGGAGGCATGGGAGCAAGTCACCACCCGAATGCATCTGGGATGATGCTCCTGATCCCTATTTACATTTCTTCTGCCCCATCCCACCATCACAGGTATAGAATGTCCCACCCCTCTCCCACCCACAAGTTAAAGTCTATATAGTCTTTAACCATAAAGTCTTTAACCACAAGTTAAAGTCTACATAGCTTAATCAGTACTGTATCTTAGTAAAGCCTTTATGGTATTTGTTCTATCATACTGATGATAGAAAGCTGTTTTGATGGTAGATAAATTAAAGCAGAACACCACCATACAGCCTCCACAATAGTCCACATAGACATCTAGCTCTGAGTCCAGGAGTTAAACTTAGCTGTTGCTTTATTGTAAGCCTTCTATTTTCAGTTAGAATAGGGATAGGATTTGATCCCTGCTATTTCAAACAACTGCCGAGGACATTTACATTATCAATTTTTGTAATTCTGGGTTCTTAAATGTTCTTTTGGCCCATGTTTCTTGTACTGCCTGTAATAATGTCCCTGGGAAATTATTTTCTATGGGATATTTCTTTAAGGATCACAGTTGTGGAATATAGAAATCAATGTTCTGGAAAACTGCTATGGATGCATTCATAATTATTTACTTAGGAAAAGAGAGGTAGGTGAAGAAAACAATGCAGAAAATATTCCTGTCTATAGTGAAGTTTGGCCTTCCTCATATGAAGTGATCATCCACTCAGGTTTGTATCAAGCATTAGCTCAGGAGCATGTATTGTCTTAAAAGCCATCCTGCTCAGCTGACTCTTCGCTTGCAATGTCTTAGAATCATGCATATTTATGAAACACAGAGGGTTCACTGGGGATTCACTGGACTTGAACCTGTGACCTCCTGAAAGACTGAGCCAGGATCTGTCTGTCTGCTTTACGACTAACAAATACTTCATTTAAACATCCAGGCACTGCTATTTTATTTGGTCAGCAAAGAAAAATGAACTAGCATGGTCCAAACTTTAGAAGCTCTTTTGTTAAAGCTGTAGCTTGTACAACACAAAAACTACATTTGCAGAATTGCTGAACAATTGCATCTTTCATTTCCCAGTTTTTTAGACAAAAGGAACTACCCAATCCATTATTTGATCTGTATTGCATTTAACAGCTTGCCTTGTGACATTAGTTTTAAGTTGCTCCTTTGAGCTTTGATAACAACTTAGTAAAGCATTTAGAATTTGCTATCAGAAAAATTGTGGGGAATCCCATGTAGCTGATTCTTACAGCTTTGTTATATCCTTGTGTTTAATGTCTGATTTCATGGAGTTTAATTTCCTTAAGAGTTTTTAGTTTTTAAAAAAGTAGAAGATAGTAGTGGACTAATTAGTGACCATTTTAAAGATGGGAACTTACAAGCAAGAGGTTTCACACTTGATAATTGTTTGGTTCAGGTTTGGTATACAACAGTGGTGGGTTGCTACCGGTTCCCTCCGGATCAGGCGAACCAGTAGCGGTGGCAGGAGGCTCCGTCCATCCGCCCAGACATCTCTGTGTATGATCAGAAGCGGCGCGTGTGCCCATGAGCGAACCGGTAGTGAACGAAATTAAAACACACTACTGGTATACAAGCAGTATAAATGAATTAAATGTCAGGGAAGATACATTTGTATAGCATGCTTATGTTGAAAATTACTACATACTCTTTTATGTAAGAAAATTTCAAATCCATATCAGTGTATGCAATATCTTCTTACGTTTAGTCAAATCAGTGGTTTTTCTAAGCCTGTATACTCAGTGGTGCTCTGATCAACTCTCTATGGGCATAAGAGGAAAACAGCTGAAATATTTCAAGGAACAAACAAACAAAATACTCCTAAAATCTGGCCCTTTTTTTTCAAATATTATTTGCAACCTTAGTTGGCAGATCCTATTAGTTGGCTTTTTTAAAATATACAGACTTAATTTCTGGTTAGAATTAGGCATTTTTCATATGTTAAACAAGAAAAACACTGCTTTTAATCCCCAATCTCTTTCTACTGATAAGGAAGATCTACAGGGAAATTATACAGGGACCCGTGTCCCTCCTGGTTGGTGCTGGCTTCCTGGGAGGTTACACGAGGCTGGCTCCAGAGGATTATTAACGCTTCCTTGAGCGAGGATGTCCTGCCGGCCGCCTTGAAAGAGGCGGTGGTGAGGCCCCTCCTGAAGTAGCCCTCTCTAGATCCGGCTGTTTTGGCTAATTATCGTCCAGTCTCCAACCTTCATTTTATTGCGAAGGTTGTTGAGAGTGTGGTGGCGCGGCAGCTTCCACAGTACCTGGATTAAGCTGTCTATCTAGATCCGCTCCAGTCCGGTTTCAGGCCTGGGCACAGCACGGAAACTGCATTGGTCGCGTTGGTGGATGATCTCCGGAGGGCTCGGGATAGGGGTTGCTCCTCTATCCTGGTCCTGTTAGATCTCTCAGCGGCTTTTGATACCATCGACCATGGTATCATGTTGCGCTGGTTGGAGGGGTTGGGAGTGGGGGGCACCGTTTTGCAGTGGTTCTCCTCCTACCTCTCTGACCGGTCGCAATCTGTGTTGGCAGGAGGGGCAGCGGTTGACCCTGAGGCGTCTTGTCTGTGGGGTGCCGCAAGGGTTGGTCCTCTCGCCCCTTCTGTTCAATATTTATGTGAAGCCACTGGGGTGAAGTTCCATCAATACGCTGATGATACTCAGCTATACATCTCCACCCCAGGCCACCCCAACGATGCCCTTGAAGTGATGTCCCAGTGCCTGGAGGCCGTGCGGGCCTGGATGGGGAGAAACAGGCTCCGACTCAACCCTTCCAAGACCGAGTGGCTGTGGCTTCCGGCGTCCCGATATAGCCAGCCGGTGCCATCGCTGGTTATTGGGGGCAAATCATTGGCCCCCACGGAAAGGGTTCGCAACTTGGGCGTCCTCCTGGATACACAGGTGTCTTTAGAAGAGCATATGACGGCCGTGGCCAGGGGGGCTTTTCATCAGGTTCGCCTGATACGCCAGTTGCATCCCTTTCTAGATTGGCACGGTCACTCAAGCACTTGTCACTTCCCGTCTGGACTACTGCAATGCTCTCTACATGGGGCTCCCCTTGGGGTGCACCCGGAGGCTCCAGTTGGTCCAGAATGCGGCCGTGCGGGGGATTATGGGAGCGACGGGGCGCTCCCATGTGACACCACTCCTGCGCGAGCTGCACTGGCTTCCTGTGATCTTCAGGGTGCGCTTCAAGGTGTTGGTGACCACCTTTAAAGCGCTCCATGGCTTAGGGCCGGAGTATTTACGAGACCGCCTTCTGCCGCCAATAGCCTCCCACCGGCCAGTATGCTCCCACAGAGAGGGACTCCTCAGGGTGCTGTCAGCCAGACAATGTCAGCTGGCGACCCCCAGGGGGAGAGCCTTCTCTGTGGTGGCACCTGCCCTCTGGAACGACCTGCCCCCAGAGATACGCATGATACCAGACCTCCAGACTTTTCGTCGGGCCCTGAAAACACATCTTTTTCACCTAGCCGGGCTGGCTTGATCCCCTCCCTTCGATTTTAATTTGTAATTGGTTTTAACCCAGGTTGTTTTAAATGGATAGCCAAATTATTTAATTGTTTTTAAATTGCTTTTAAATTTGATATGTTATGTTTTACCATGGCTGTTCACCTCCCTGAGTCCTGTTGGAGAAGGGCAGTATACAAATTAAATATATATATATTTAATTTGTATACTGTACACATATTCAAATATATATATTTCTGTTCGGTGTTGAACAAATACAAATCGTGATTGTACAGGTGTCTCTAGTAGACCACGGGTACAGTTTTAATCCAGATATTCCCCAACTACGACAGGGATTGAAATATATGTGCATAGAGAATGGTTTGTAAGTTTCAATTTACCCTGCACACATTTGTTTTCTGAATGACTTAAAAAGGACTGTAACCAGCTCTAAAGTAGGCTGTAGCAAACTATGAGAAAATGAATAGAATCAATGAAAAGAGAACAGGTATACAAATGGTCACGGTAATCC
>NW_027257444.1:0-20735 GCF_029215685.1 Pituophis catenifer annectens
TTTCTGACGATCACAGCTGACGATCACAGCTGAGATGCCTGATCGTCAGAGGCTTTTTTTTTCTTTTAAAAACATTTTTTCTACAACCTCCTCAGCCGAAGAGGTTGTAGAAAAAATGCTTTTAAAAGTACCAAAAAAAAAAAAAAAAAAAAAGCCTCTGATGATCGCGTGGCTCAGCTGGGCATGGGGGGGGGGGGGGGCAGGGATTTTTGCTTCCGGTTCTCCGAACCACCCGTCGCCATCACTACCGGATCAAGCGATCTGGTCCGAACCGAGAGCATGTTGTATGCACCCAGGCCAGAAATATTTCTGCTGAGCAAAGCAGCAGCAATAGTAATAGCACTTAAGACTTATATACCGCTTTACAGCACTCTGTAAGCGGTTTACAGAGTCAGCATATTGCCCCCAACAATCTGGGTCCTTATTTTACTGACCTTGGAAGAATGGAAGGCTGAGTCAACCTGGTCAGGATTGAACTCCTGGTGTATGGGCAGAGTCAGCCTGAAATGCTGCATTTTAACCACTGTGCAACCACAGCTCCTAGCTCTTATTAGGCCCTTCTGTTAAAAACACTTGTACCCTGTTTCCCTCAAAATAAGACATCCTCTGATAATAAGCCCAATCGGGTTTTTGAGCGCATGGCAATAAGGCCAAGCGCTTATTTCAGGTTTCAATAAAATATAAGACAGGGTCTTATTTTGGGGGAAACACGGTAGCATTTCTTTTTTCTTGGTCTATCCACTGCTCCAAAACAGTTGCTGAGCTATTGGATTTTTCGTTTGTTTGTGGTAGGGAATGCTTTATCGCTTCCACATAATTAACCTTTTGCCAAATATTTCATCTTACCACACAGATGCGAGAGTCCAGGTCAGCAGAGACAGAGAGGGTGCAGAAGATGTAGTTATTGGGCTCGTAGTAAAAATCCACTTCATCGAGTTGTAAGATGGGAGGAGAAAACTTCTCAAAGCCATCTGGGAACCTAAAGGGGGGGGGGGAGGGGAAAAAAAAAAGGTCCAGGGGAATGAGCAAAAATGGAAGTGACCAAAAGGTCCCTTGTTGCTTCTATTAGATCAGCTTGGCATTAATTTTGCCTTATGAAGAACATACTATGGTAGGAATACATAGCAGTTACATTTTACACAATGTCGTTTTTAATGGAATAATAAGGATGCATTGCAGGCATCATTTAGAGCAGGGGTGTCAAACTCAAGGCCCGTGGAGCCAGACCGTGGGGTGCTTAGATCTGACCCGCGGGGCTGCCCTGGAAACAGTGAAGGACCGGCCCGTGGTGCCTCTGCCAGTGAAAATGGAGCTCGGGGGGGGGGGGGGGCTGCACACGTGGCCTCAAGAGGGACGGCGAGGTTCCTCTGGAGGATAAGGCGCTCTCCATGGTCTTGCCTTCCTCTGCTGGTGACAATGGATTCCGCCCAGCCCAGCCCCGCCCAGGCCACCACAGGTGCCCCCAACATGGGTGATGTCAAGCTGGCCACGCCCACCCAGGCCATGCCCACCCGGCCCCCTGAGGTCCAACACAACCCTGATGCGGCCCTCAATGAAATCAAGTTTGACACCCTTGATTTAGAGGTATGGAGCCGTGTGTGTGTGTGTGTGTGTGTGTGTGGTGCATGCATGCCCACACTCATAATTATATGCGCCCTGTACCCGTGCATGCGGACCCCCCCTCCCGGGCACGCAATGGCATGGTAGGCCTGTTTTTCTTTCTCCCCAGCCTCCAAAGCCTTTCTAGGAGTCTGGGGAGGGTGAAAACGGCCTTCTCCACACCCCTGGAGGCCAGAAATGGCCCGTTTGCCAACTTCCGGAAGATGGCAAACGGGCCGTTTCCGGCCTCCGGGGGGCTGGGTAAGGCCGTTTTCACCCTCCCCAGTCTCCTAGAAAGGCTCTGGAGGCTGGGGAGAGTGAAAAACGGGCCTTCCCCACCATCCCCTGAGGTCCTCCAGATGCAGGAAACAGCCTGTTTCCCTACTTCTGATGGGTCCAGAAGGCCCGAAAATCAGTTGGCCAGCGTGCACATGCGCGCCAGAGCTAAGCTCGCATGCCCACTGATATGGCTACGTGTGCCACCTGTGGCACGCGTGCCATAGGTTCGCTATCACGGGTCTAGGATGCATATTATTGCCATTTTTGTTGTAGCTACACAGTCCTGCAACCAGACAATGCCTAGATAGGGGGGGACTTGTCTGGAAAAACAGGAATTGCTGCCTGAAGAAAAGCTAGGATAATGACTTATCAAATAATGAATTAACTTGAGTCAAGTAATATAGAATAGAATAACAGAGTTGGAAGGGACTTTGGAGATCTTCTAGTCCAACCCCCTGCCCAGGCAGGAAACCCTACACCACTTCAGACAAATGGTTATCTAGCATCTTCTTAAAAATTTCCAGTGTTGGAGCATTCGCAACTTCTGGAGGCCAGTTGTTCCACTGATTAATTGTTCTCACTGTCAGGAAATTTCTCCTTAGTTCTAGGTTGCTTCTCTCCTTGATTAGTTTCCACTCATTGCTTCTT
The DNA here is from genome assembly GCF_029215685.1 of Pituophis catenifer annectens. Classification (NCBI taxonomy): domain Eukaryota; kingdom Metazoa; phylum Chordata; class Lepidosauria; order Squamata; family Colubridae; genus Pituophis; species Pituophis catenifer. Next base: position 2,527 of record NW_027257444.1, read on the forward strand.
GTTCTTCCCTCTGGTGCTTTGAAGAATAGTTTGACTCCCTCTTCTTTGTGGCAACCTCTGAGATATTGGAAGACTGCTATCATGTCTCCCTTGGTCTTTCTTTTCATCAAACTAGACATACCCAGTTCCTGCAACTGTTCTTCATATGTTTTAGCCTCCAGTCCCCTAATCATCTTTGTTGCTCTTCTCTGCACTCTTTCTAGAGTCTCCACGTCTTTTTTACATCGTGGTGAACAAAACCTTTCCTTACAAAATCCACACAGGACTTGCCAACCTTATCATTTCTGTCTTGCCAACTAGATGCCGGAGGCTGGGTGATTTGCCTAAGGCAGTGTTTCTCAACCTCCGTCATTTTAAGAGGCATGGACTTCAACTCCCAGAATTCCCCAGCCAAATGGCGATCACGTGACTGCAGGATGCAGCAATAGCCAGAACTTTCAGGACTGGTTGGTTATAAGTATCACTCATTCGGCACTGTTGCAACCATCGTTGAATGAGTATTGGCTAAGTGAGGACTATCTGTACCGAGTCTGAGAAGGCAGACAGGTGAGTAAGAAGACGTCTGCTCTTCTTTTCCTATGATGGACTAGAAAATTGGGCTTTCTTGTGCCTGTCAAGGTTCACTTACTTCATTATCACCTCAGATTCTTTGTCCACTGGCTTCAGTTTTGGCCTGAGAAAAAGAAAGACACCAATAAGTCTTGTTGCAGTAAATTCAAATTCAAATCTTTATTGTCAGTGCACAACATATGTACAATGAGATTGGTTGAGCTCCCTCAGTGCACCCCCCCCCCAACATAATACAACTCACAGTGAAGACAGAAAATCCCTAAGCCAATAAATCATATTAATCTAGTAAGAGATAGGTATCAAATATCCAATCACTAAGCAGACACTTGGAAGCAGATAAATTCTCAGGACTGAGCACTGAAGAACTACTATAACTAGATTCACCAGATCTTGGTTTTCTTTAAAAAGAGAGCTTATTTCCCTTTCCAAGTTATTTTTTCCCTCTAATTCTGTCTCATAAGTGTAAAAGATTTCAAAGACAGAAAAAAAAGAGTTCACCAATTTCCCTTGGTTCATTATGAAAATCACTTAACACTATATCATCTGAATTGTTCTTTATTTCATCTTTTATGGCAATTAAAAAAAAAAGAAAAAAAATTCAAACCCCCTACCAGTGGGGACAAGAGGAGAGATAAAGATAAATTATTGGGCTAAAATAGCCAATTAGCTATTTCTGGTTTTTTGAATCAGCAAAAAAACCTTTTTTTTATTTTTTGCATTCTTTGACAGTGGCCGGTGGAACTTAAAATCAGGATCTTCTCAAGCTGAAGCAAGCAGTTCATGCTTTCCTATTTCTACCAACATCCTGTTAATAGATTTGTTAGTTAGAGTAAGGTTTAAAGCGAACTTGGCAACTTTAAAGACTTGTGGACTTCAACTCCCAGAATTCCCCAACCCTGCATGACTGGCTGAGGAATTCTGGGAGTCGAAGTCCACAAGTCTTACCAAGTTGTCAAGTTTGGAGAACGCCCTGCTTTAAAGAGATAGTAAGCCTTTGCATTAATACTGTTGATAATGCTTACTGCTCTAATGATAATGCAAGTGATTGAGAGATAACTGGGGGCTGAAGAGCCTTGGCAGTACAGTGGTCTAAGGCACCCTGTTATTAAGCTGGTTATTAAGACCAGCTGCCTGCAATTACTGCAGGTTCAAATCTCACCAAGGCTCAAGGTTGACTCAGCCTTCCATCCTTTCTAAGGTAGGTAAATTGAGGACCCAGTTCTAGGGGCAATAAGCTGACTTTGTATAAAAATATACAAAAGTATGAAGGCTATTGCTGAGCACATTGTAAGCCGCCCTGAGTCTCTGGAGAAGGGCGGCATATAAATCAAATTAAAAAAAAAAAAGTGTCAAGGAGCAATCTTTTCCTAACCAAGGAATACTGCACATCCAAATAATGAGAATTAGTGCAAAATATTGCTTTAGTTTATACATTTTGAGACTCATGCTGTATGCCAGGAGCAGGCCGTGTGCCGCCATTTAAGAAATTGTGCTAAATCAGCTCCTCAGTCTGTAGATCCTGCAATGATCAACCCTTAAATTGACCTAGGTCCGTGATGGCGAACCTATGGCACCCATGCCACAGGTGGCACACGGAGCCATATCAGTGGGCACGTGAACATTGCCCTAGCTCAGCTGCAGCGCACATGCGTGCGCTGGCCAACAGATTTTCGGGCCTTCTGGGCCTACCAGAAGTTGGCAAATGGGCTGTTTCTGGCCTCCAGAGGGCCTCCAGGGGGGTGGGGAAGGCCATTTTCGTCCTCCCCAGGCTCCTAGAAAGCCTCTGGAGCCTGGGGAGGGTGAAAAAAATGGGCCTACCGGGCCCACCTTGCCATCATGTGCCAAAAGCAGGGGGAGCACGATGGGGGGGGGTTGTCTGCGCGTGCATGCGCGGGGTGGGGCATATTGAATTATGGGTGTGGGCACGCACACGCGTGACCCCCTCGCACTCCCCCCCGCTTTTGGCACGCGACGGCAAAAAGGTTAGCCACCACTGAGCTAGGCCAGGGGTGGGCAATTGTGGCTCTTTTACAACCTGTGGACTTCAACTCCCAGAATTCCTGAGATAGCCAAGCTGTCTCAGGAATTCTGGGAGTTGAAGTCCACAGGTTGTAAAAGGGCCACAGTTGCCCACCCCTGGCCTAGGCAATCCACCCAGATGTTCGTTTTCTTTGGGATACTCACAGCTTCTCCAAGAGTTTCAGTTTGCTCTGAACTTGCGACGCCCTGTTTGCATTGTAGCGGAATCGATCGATAAAGACCTGCGGGAAAAAAGCAGAGATGATTCCTGTATCCAGAAGGACGCACCAGCTGCTGCAGGGACAACGGTCTGGCAAATGAAGTTTGAGTCCATGATCCAAACCAGTTTATTTATGTGAATTGGGCCACAGAGGTTTGGAACAGAAGGGATTCTGCCCCTCTCCGATAGCCAACCAAAGCATTAGGACCGTGATGGCGAATCTTTTCGGCACAGTGACCAAACTGGAATGCATGTGCGCACGCTGGAAACCCAAAAAGCAGCTGGGCGGTGCGCATGCGTGGGACCGGTCAGTTGGTCTTTGGGTTTCTGGCACACGCATGACTTTGCATGCACCGGAGCACTGGAAACCCAAAGATCAGCTGTGCATGTCTGTTTTTGGGGTGTTTTTGGCCATTTTTCAGGCCATTTTTCGGGCCAAAAACGGCCTAAAAAACGGCCTGAAAATGGCCCAGAAAAACGGTGTTTTTGGGGCATTTTTGAGGCTGTCTTCAGGCAGTTTTCTGTCGCTCACACGCCTGCGAAGACCAGCTGGCGATGGCGTGCGTGCCCACAGAGAGGGCTTTGCATGCCACCTCTGGCACACGTGCCATAGGTTCACCATCAAGGCATTAGGATGATATGCAATGGAGGATGAAGAAGGTATACTCTGTGTGCATGCAGGTATAATATTCAAAAACATTGTTTAGAATGTTCTTATTGCTGGGTGCACAACAAATTCTAAGCTTTTGGTCTGTTCTAATGAAGGCATAGCAGTAAAGCTGAAACAGAGTGGAAAAAAGTTACAGAAGCCGCCATTTTCTGGAGACTTAACTGGTGATAAGAGAGCCAGTTTGATCTGATGGTTAAGGCACCAGGCTAGAAAGCAAGAGACCGTGAGTTCAAGTCTCGCCTTAGCCATGAAAGCCAGCTGAGTGACTTTGGAGCAGTCACTCTCTCTCTCTCTCATTGTTGTGGGGAAAATAGGAAGGTGTGTTGGATATGTTTGCCACATAGAATTATTTGTAAAAATGATGAAAGCGGGATACAAAGGAATAAAGTTTCAATGTTTGTAAGCTGCCCAGAGTAGTCTCTGGACAAGGTGGAGGCACATAAATTTAATTAATTAATTAAGCTGGCTCTCGTGGTTACGTAGACTACACAGAGGGAAGCATTTGAGAAGTGGCAGTCCTTCTTTTGTGTGGTGCCCAGGATAAAAAGCCTTATTTTAAGGATCTGCTCTTTGCTTACCATATATCACATATCATAGGTAAAGGTAAATGTTCCCTTCACACATATGTGCTAATCATTCCCGACTCTAGGGGGCAGTGCTCATCTCTGTTTCAAAGCCGAAGAGCCAGCACTGTCCGAAGACGTCTCCGTGGTCATGTGGCCGGCATGACTCAATGCCAAAAGCATTGAATTACGTTCCCACCAAAGGTGATCCCTATTTTTTCAACTTGCATTTCTTACGTGCTTTCGAACTGCTAGGTTGGCAGAAGCTGGGACAAGTCACAGCTCACCCCATTACGCGGCACTAGGGATTCAAACTGCTGAACTGCTGACCTTTCGACTGACAAGCTCAGCATCTTAGCCACCGCGTCCCTCTCTCATGTACAATATATCACATCATATATATTCACTATTGTAATGCTCTCTACATGGGGCTCCCCTTGAGGAGCACCCGGAGGCTCCAACTGGCGCAGAGTGCGGCTGCGCGGGTGGTTATGGGAGCAACATGGCGCTCCCATGTGACACCTCTCCTTCACGAGCTGCACTGGCTCCCGGTGGTCTTCCGGGTGCGCTTCAAGATTTTGGTTACCACCTTTAGAGCGCTCCATGGCTTAGGATCTGGTTATTTACGGGACCGCCTACTACCACAAACAGCCTCCCACCGGCCAGTACGCTCTCATAGAGAAGGGCTCCTCTGGGTGCCGTCAGCCGAGCAGTGTTGACTGGCGGCCCCCAGGGGGAGGGCCTTCTCTATCTGGAACAAGCTCCCCCCGGAGATATGGAGGATCCCGGATCTGCGCACTTTCCGCCGTGCTCTTAAGACCCTCCTATTCCAGCAAGCCGGCCTGGCCTAATTTTCTCCCCTTTCTTTTAAATTTTTAAACCGAAATTTTAATTTGTTTTAAATTATTGGGATTTTTAATTGTCTTGGGCTAAATTATTTAATTTGGTTTTAAATTGTTTCTAATTTTTGTATTTCTGTATTTTATTCTGTGCCTGTTCACCGCCCCGAGTCCTTCGGGAGTAGGGCGGTATACAAATTTAATAAAACAAAACAATAAAACAAACAAAACAATTCAATCGTATTTCATATGGCACTGTCAGATCAGCGTTAGCTGCATCACTAACCACGCTGGCTCTCTGACCTGGATATGCTCCCGGTATTGCTGCTGCGCCTCGTATTCACGCTGCTGGTTTTTGAGCCGTTCCTCTTTGATCTTGACAAAGTTCTCGAAGTCCCCACGGTAGCTGTCAAGCCGCTGGGAGTGCAGGTGGATGACATCGGTGGCCACGGCGTTTAAGAAGTTCCGATCGTGAGACACCACAAGGATGGTGGACTGCCAAGTCTAGAAGGGCCCAGAATGCAAAAAAAAAAAAAAAAAAAGGGCAAAATTGAGGTCTCAGCCAGATCTGAAGGTCCCAAGCTCCTTAAACTAACCCTTGCCCTCCCCCTCAACTGCGGATGGTTTTCCAAATTTTAGACAGACCTGCAAATAGTTTTCCAGCCAGATGATCGCCTTCACGTCCAGCATGTTGGTTGGCTCTGGAAGTGAATTGAAAGAAGGCTGTTTACACAAAGCCCCTTTGGACAAAATTCTCAGGGAAAGACATATACCGTATTTTTTCGGAGTATAAGACGCACCTTCCCCCCCCCAAAAAAGGGTTAAAATCTGGGTGCGTCTTATACTCCGAATGTAGCCCCGCCCAGCTTCTCAAAGAGAGGTTTCAGAGGCTGAAAAAAGCATCAGAAATGAAGCTTCAGAAAAAAAGCCTCAAAACAGAGCTTCAGAGGCTTTTTTTCTGAAGCTCTGTTTTGGAGGCTTTCAGAGGCAGAAAAAAAAGCAAGGCACAGAGCTCACAACCAAGGAACCTGTTGCTAAAATTCACCTCTGGGAACAGCTGATTGGGGGTATTCCGGGAGAGCCATCCACCTGCCAACCAGCTTTTTTCTTATTTTCCTCCCCAAAAACTAAGGTGCGTCTTATACTCCGAAAAATACGGTAGGTAGTCCTCAATATATGACCACAATTGAGCCCAAAATTTTGATTGTTAAGCAAGACTATTACTAAGTGAGTTTTGCCCCATTTTATAACCTTTGCTTGCTACGTTGTTAAGTGACGCACTGCGGTTGTTAAGTTAGTATCACGATTGCTAAGTGAATCTGGCTTCCCCACTGATTTTCCTTGTCAGAAGCTTGGAAAAAGGGATCATGTGACCCTGGGACACTGCAACTGTCGTAAATATGAGTCAGTGCCAAGTGTCTGAATCTTGGTCACGTGACCGTGGGGAGGCGGAATGGTTGTAAGTATGAAAAACGGTCGTAAGTCACTTTTTCAGTGCCGCTCTAACTTCAAACAGTCATTAAACGAATGGTAAGTGTTGATGATGCAATGGTCACATTTGGAATTAAACAGTTCGAAAGAACAATGCCTCCACAGTTCTAATACACCCAGAAGATGATTAAAACCAAACAAAGAAAATGAGTTAATTTAAGACAGAGATGGCCAGCTCCTTTGTAACATTTGCAAAATGGCTGAAGGAGCGGGGAGAGCCAACATTTTTTGGTGGACATTGATAAGGTTTTACTTGATGAAACGGGTGCCTAAAATCTTACAAAGACTTAGGAATCCGTTTTCCCTTCTTCAACCTTTCTTTCAAATTAAGCTGATTTTGGGGTGGTGGGTTACTTTGTTAAATGGGTCCCTTAGCAAGGTTTAAATGAAAAGAAAGACATGATAGCAGTATTCCAGTTTTTGATGGGCCAGAAAGAGGAGAAGGTAAACTTATTTTCCAATGCACCAGAAGGCAGGACAAGAAACAATGGATGGAAACTAATCAAGGAGAGAAGCAACCTGGAATTAAGGAGAAACTTCCTAACGGTGAGGACAATTAATCAGTGGAATAGCTTGCCTTCAGAAGTTGTAGATGTTTCATCACTGGAGGTTTTAAAGAAAAGAAAGGACGGCCACCTGTCTGAAATGGTATAGGGTCTCCTCGATGAGCAGGGGGTTGGACTAGAAGACCTCCAAGGTCCCTTCCAGCTCTATTCTGGAATAAGAGCTGGAAGGGCCTTCTATTCTATTCTCTATTCTGATTAATCAATTAAATCTTCAAAGTTACCCCTTACAAAAGAGGCTTAAAATTTTTGGCCAACTTGTGATAGAGATGCCATCTATCTCTGACAACTCCCAACTGCAAGAAAATTGGCCACAAATTCAGATATTCATACATCTGCCAGGAATGGCTGTAGCAATGGTTTCCAATCTAGAGAGCTTCCAAATATTGGAAGTGCGTGGACTTCCAACATGGGGAAACACTGGGTCAGAGCAATTGGGAAATCAGCAGTCCAACAGGGGATGGAAAAAAAGTCTACAGCAGAATTTTTTTGAAGTTGGTTTGCACCATCCCACCTAGGGATGGGCTGCTGGGGGTTCCTAGGGTTTCGAGAGAACCTCTAGCTAAGATTCTGTGTAGTTCAGAGAACCCCCAAATCCCACTCCTCCAACCCCGCCCCTCCCAGGAGTCCCCACGTGGCCCGTTTTGGATGCAGGTAAGTGCAGGGTGCACATGGAGACTCAGGAAGGGCAAAAAACGGGACTACTGGAAGTTTTCGCCCTCCTGGAGGCTCGAGAAAAGCCTCTGGAGGCTGGGGAGGGCAAAAATGCGCCCCCCCACCCGCTGTGGTGCAGGAGGCTGACTAGGCCATGCCCACCATGGCCACGCTCACCCAGCAACCGGGCAGCGAATCCCTTGCTAAAATTTTTGAAGCCCACCACTGAGCCCACCCCTTCCCTTCTGTCTATGTAGGTCCAGAAAAGACTTACCATCAAGCAGAAGGAGGTCAGGCCTGGGAAAATTAAAATCAACAGAAGAGGAAAGGGAGACAGAAGTATTATTAGTGCAGCAATCATCAATTCTACTTTGGCATTGCTTTGATAGCAGATTTCTCACAAAGCTTTCTATGAAACAACTATGCCCTCTTAATATTTTCATCATCACTGGAAAGCCAATCGTAACTAATCTTTTCAAGTCCAGTTATTTTTGATGGGGAAATTCTTAAAAGTTGCTTAAACCGGCCATTTCTATACAAGTCTGCACTTTTATACCATTGTGCCAGATTTGGCAAAAGGTTTCGCTGTTCTACCCTGTTTCCCCTAAAATAAGACCTCCCCTGATAATAAGCCCAATCGGGCTTTTGAGTGCATGCACTAAAATAAGCCTCCCCTGAAAATAAGCCCTCCCCGAAAATATTTAAATGCATGCACAGCTGGTCCTTGCCATTTCCTCGTTTCCTCCACGTGCCCCAAAATAATAAGACCTCCCTGAAAATAAGGCCAAGCGCTTATTTCGGGGTTCAAAAAAAATATAAGTCAGGGTCTTATTTTCGGGGAAACTCGGTAATATTTCATTATTAAATTTATACAATTCTTATCAATCTGACAATCAAGTGACTTAGCCCCAAATTCTGTAGGTGAACACCTAAAATTTGAAGGAAAAAAAAAAAAGGACCCTGCCCAACTTTTAAATTGAGAAAATTCATTACACAGGCATTTTAAAAAGCCGAATGTCTCATTCAATGAAAACGGGGTGATTTGGAAAGGTAAGGAAAGAAAGAAAGAAAGAGACATTAGATTAGTTTCATGCTGATGGATTAGACTGAAAGATTTTCTCACTGCCATGGAAGGCATCTGTCCTTTAAAAAAAAAAAAGTTTCCAATTTTGCAGCAGAACCGGTGCCCTGATTTAAATGTCTATAGAAATTCAGTCATCCAGTTATCTGAGAAGCTTCTTGGATAGGAAGCAAAATGTCTTCAGTGAAAAACCAGAAAAGTCCGATTGCCTCTGGAAAAAAGCACCTTTAGGACTCCATGATTTAAGTGTTTTTTCTTTTTGTCCTTTAAATTCTTGGAAAACTTAACAACCGTTAAAAGTATCTCCAAATATGTACGTTATCTTTTGTGCACAAAACACATACAGGTTAGTCCTCCCCTTAGGACCGTTCGTTTAGTGACCGTTCGAAGTTAACAATGGCACAGAAAGAAATGAGATATGAACCGTTTTTCACATTCAATACCTTTGTGGTATCCCCACAATCCCGCGATCAAAATTCAGCCACTTGGCCAACTGGCAATGTATTTAAAACTTTGCAACTTTCAACGGTCACTAAACGAATGGTTGGAAGGCAAGGCTTACCTGTAGCCCAAACACCTGTAATCTCATCTCCCCCCCCCCCCCCCCCCCCCCACAGCCCAATGCAGTCAGGCATCCTTCCTCAACACAGCCAATCAGGATTAAGACTCTAAGTCTTAATTTTCACACCCACCATTGTTACTATCAACCCATTTTCTGGGACGAGGATTTTGAGCAGAACGGAGATCCTTGAAGACCAGTGATGGTATTCAGCCGCTTCTATCCGGTTCGGGCAAACTGGTAGCGGCGGCTGTGGGAGGCTCCGCCCACCCGCCTGGATGTCATCACGTCCCGTTTTTGACGTTCTACGCATGCGCGGAAGGCCCTGTGCATGCGTGGAGGTGTGCAGGGCGCGCACGCGCTCACATTTGCGAACTGGTAGCGAAGGTTAAGTGAATACCACCCCTGTTGAAGACTCACCGGGCAAAAAGGGCACGAGCCAAAGCCAGCCTCATTCTCCAACCTCCGGAAAACTCTCTGAAGGAAAACGAATAAAAGTAGAGAGAGATCAGTTTCCCTGGGCCAGCCGGACCCCAGTTTGCCTGTAGATACGGAAGGTCGCCTTACATTTTTCAAGGGTTGGTGTCAGAGATGGCCAAGTTCACTTCCCCCTCTATCACAATTGTAATGTGAAGGGACAGCTACCAAGCTTCCTATCTCTGGAAGCGCCCCTCTGTCCCAGCACCTAGCAGTAGGCAAGATCAAAAAGAAAAAAAAAATCTAGGATCCCATCGTTCAAATCACAGAAGGGAACAATTCAGTCTTGGCTAAAAGCCCACTTACTTGGTTGTCTGTTGCTGCATCTTTGCGCTGAAACCCAACCCGGCCAGGATAACAGACGCTCTAGAAAAGGATAGGAAAGGAAAGGTCATTTCTAGATTGCAAAAACTGGACTAGGAGCTGACTCTGAATGGGTCTAAAAAAAAAAAAAAACTCCGAAAGGAAAGGCAGCGATATCTGAACTTGGAATAAGAATCGATTGGAAATAGGAGTATTTAGCTAAGGGCACTAAGCCACAAAGGGCAGCATGGTAGCTGCTCCAGTGGTCATGATGCTGGGTTTATCAGCTGGAAAGCTGGCAGCCCAGGTTCGAGACCCGAACGCCATGGGACTGGGTGAGCTCCCGTCCTCGCTCCAGCTCCTGCCGATCTAGCAGTTCAAAAGCATGCAAATGCGAGTAGATAAATAAGTAGCACTTCGGTGAGGTGTAACAGCACTCTGCAACATTGTGTTGGCCACATGACCGCGGAAACGCCTTCGGACAGCGCTGGCTCAATGGCCTTGAAACGGAGATGAGCACCACCCTGTATAGTCGGTGATGACTAGCAGAGTAAAATCTGCAGGGACTTTTTACCTTTTTTTTTTAATGCTTCCTTCATCAAAGCACTTAAAATAACTGGAAAATCTATCAAACTGCAGGAAGAGCAGCTCAACATGATACCTCAAAGCTCTAATATGACTGTATGACCGTAACCTTGTTGCTGGTATCCTTAAGATTTATATTGATTGTTTCCCTATGACTATCATTAAGTGTTGTACCTTATGATTCTTGAGGAACGTATCTTCTCTTTTATGTACTCTGAGAGCATATGCACCAAAGACAAATTCCTTGTGTGTCCAATCACACTTGGCCAATAAAGAATTCTATTCTATTCTATTCTATTCTATTCTATTCTATTCTATTCTATTCTATTCTATTCTATTCTATTCTATTCTATTCTATTCTATTCTATTCTATTCTAGGACAGCCTTGTCGCTCCTTGCTAAAGCCTTCTGCTCCTGGGGTTTCCATCGATGGAAAAGTTAAAGGAAACTAATGGGTTTGTATGTTCTTTAAATCAGATTTCAGGAAGATCTAAAGTCTGTTCTCTTGATTTAATTTGAAAACAGTTAATCCTCGACTTACAACCTTTTGTTTAGTGACCCTTCGGAGTTACAATGGCACTGAAATAAGTGATTTATGACCGGTTTTCACTTAATGACCACTACAGCATTGCCATGTCACGTGATCAAAATTCAGGTGCTCGGCAACTGACAGGTATTTATGATGGTTGAACTGTTCTGAGGTCATGTGATCACCATTTGTTACCTCCCCAGCCGGCATCTGACAAACAGAGTCAATTGGGGAGGGGGGGGAAGGGAAGCAAAATTCACTTAACAACTGCAATATTCACTTAGCAATGGCAGTGATTTGTTTGCGCCAAAAAAAGGTCATAAAATGGGGCGCAACTCACTTCACAACCGTCCCGCTTAGCAACAGAAAATTTGGGCTCAACAAGTGGTTGTAAATCAAGGATTACCTGTACTCTTTCCTTTGGAGAACTGGAGAAGCAGCCAATTTCTATTCGGAATTTAGGAAATTTCTGAGTTCTTGGTGGAAATTTATTACTCTGGGCTGATGGAGAAATTGCCTTTTCCCAGCCACGTTACCCGTGTTTCCCCGAAAATAAGACCCTGTCTTATATTTTTTTGAACCCCGAAATAAGCACTTGGCCTTATTTTCGGGGAGGTCTTATTATTTTGGGGCGTGTGGAGCAAGACGGGGATCCTCTTGCCGTCTTACCTGATTTCCAGCTCTGTCTCTCTAACCCTAACCAGAGGAAATGGGCAGGGACTGGCTGCCCATGCAGTTAAATATTTTCAGGGAGGGCTTATTTTTTTGGGGTGGGGGGCTTATTTTAGCGCATGCGCTCAGAAGCCCGATTGGTCTTATTATCCGGGGAGGTCTTATTTTCGGGGAAACACTGTATCTCCACAGACTCGTATGCATCAGGATTTCCTATTTTAGACCTCAGAACTCACCGACTACCAAGCATGTAAATTCAGAGCTGATTCTGCCTCTTACAGAGACTTTCAATTTACCTTGCTGGGGCCTTGTCTGCCTCAATCTCTTCTAGACCAGCGTAGATTTCGGACAGTCGAGCACCTTCGGTGCCTACTCCCCTGAAGAAAAAAAAAAAAAAACGACAGAAAAGCAGCATGGTGGTTTGTAGATGGACAAACTAGCTCTGTTCTGCACCTGAATTAGATTGTGTTCCTTGGGAACAAGGTTACCTTCCAGAATTGATAGCAATAGCACTCTTAAGACTTATATACCGCTTTACAGTGCTTTACAGGCCTCTCTAAACAGTTTTAGACTCAGCCAGGGGTGGGCTGCTGGGAGTTTGCAGGGGTTCAGGAGAACCTCTAGCTAAGATTCTGTGCAGTTTGTAGAACCCCCAAATCCCACTCCTGGCTGGCCCCGCCCACCCCACCCCACCCCTCCCAGGAGTCCCCACGCGGTCTGTTTTGGATGCAGGGCGGAGGCCTGGGGAGGGCAAAAAAATGGGCCTACCAGAAGTTCGGGAAAACCCTCCAGAGGGCCTCCGGAGCCTGGGGAGGCTGTTTTCGCCCTCCCGGAGGCTCGGGAAAAACCTCCAGAGGCTGGGGAGGGCAAAAACGACATCCCCCCCACCATGGTGCAGGAGGCTAACTAGGCCACGCCCACCATGGCCACGCCCATCCAGCAACCGTACAAAGAACCCCTTGCTAAAATTTTTGAAGCCCACCCCTGGAGTCAGCGTATTTGCCCCCAACAATCTGGGTCCTCATTTTACCGACCTCAGAAGGATGGAAGGCTGAGTCAACCTTGCGCCATTCAGAATCAAACTTCTGGCAGTGAGCAGTGAGTTAGCCTGCAATACTGCACTCTAACCACTGCTCCACCACGGGCTCCTGAATTATTAGACAGTGTTCCTTGGGAACAAGGTTACCTTCCGGAGTTAACCCGGGCAGTCAGCTCCTTTTCCTCCTTGAGCAGCCCCTCACGAACCGTGTCACATTCCAGCACACTCTGCAGGGCTGGCGTCTCGTCCCCGGCCACTTCTTGCTCCACGTGAAGGATGCTGATGTGCGAAGGGATGCGCAGGTTGCGGCTGGCGATCATCTTCAACAACGTGGTCTTGCCCAACCCGTTCCGACCTACCAAGCCATATCGCCGGCCGTAAGCCAGGTTCAGGTCTGCTCCTGTGAGGAGGACCCTGAAAAGAAGAGAATAAAGGACAACTGTCTCCTGTGGTTTTATAAAACGAGGGGACGTTTTTGAGAGAGGGGTTTAGAAACCTCGTTTGTGCCAGGTGAGGTGACAACTGCACTGTACCTGATGGGCAGAGGTGCAATTGCAGGAACGTCTATGTCAGACTGCGGTGCTATCTCAAAATTAAATGAATTTCTAAACTGCCAATCTTTAAGGAAATCTTTCTTTAATTGAGTTCAGCCACCGGATCATGACTCCGCGCGGACAAGACTGACCTTTTGCCTCCTAATCCCTCCCTTTCCGATCCCCAAATCTCTGCTTCTCATTGGCTGTCTTCCAAGTCATTCTTCAGACTTCTTTTCCCCATCATTTCCCAGGAATGTGCCCCCTCCCTTCATTTCCACGACAACCGGGCTTCAAAGGGATTTAGCAGGCAAAAGTTTCAGAGCTTATCTCTTGCTCTCCTCTGCTCTATGACAGCGTTAAAACGCTGACAGTCTACCCTGTTTCCCCCAAAATAAGACATCCCCTGATAATAAGCCCAATCAGGCTTTTGAGCGCATGGCAATAAGGCCAAGCGCTTATTTCAGGGTTCAAAAAAATATAAGACAGGGTCTTATTTTTGGGGAAACACGGTAGAAAGTCACCTTATGTCAGCTCTTCCAGGTAAACCAGATAAGAAAGCAGATGAATAGAAACTAGAAGGAATAGATCAGACACCTAGCCCTTGCTTATCAATGGAGACCGAGTGGAGCAAGTGGCCAGTTTTAAGTTTCTGGGTATTATCATAAAAGAGGACCTGACCTCACATTGCAGCACTGGTCAAAAGGGCCCAGCAGAGATTCTACTACCTGAGACTTCTCAGGAAAAAAACAACTGAATGAAAAACTGCTGGTGACCTTCTACCGCTGCACCATAGAGAGTATTTTAACTTACTACACCTGTGTATGGTTTGCCAATTGCACAGTGGCAGATAGGACAGCACTCCAGAGGGTAAAACATCATTGCCCAGAGGATCAGTGGTTGCCCTCTCCCCTCTTTGGAAGAGCTTTATAGCTCCCGCTGCCTTAAGAAAGTTCAAAACATTATTAAAGATCCATCTCATCCTGGGCACCCTTTTTTTTTGAACTATTACCATCTGGCAGACGGTACAGGACAATAAAGACAAGGACAAATAGGCTGAAAAACAGCTTCTATCCCAGGGCAGTAACTATATTGAATTCTATGGTATAGTGCAGAGGTCTGCAACCTTAAGCACTTGAAGAGCCATTTGGACCCGTTTCCCACAGAAAAGAAAACACCGGGAGCCACAAAACTCTTCCCGTGCCTGACTATTTCTTGAGCGGCCACAAAACTAGCATATGTAGTCGAATTAAACATTCTGTTTTCTTCTGAAACTTTTCTTTTCTTGGATTTATCCATGGTTGGCCTACCGGGGGGTTGAAAAGCTCAATAAATCGCTTGCCGGGGGTGTCGCACATTGGCGTTTGTGACGCCTACTTTGAGTGACAGGGAGCCGCAGCAGAGGGGTGAAAGAGCCACATGCGGCTCCAGAGCCGCAGGTTGCTGACCCCTGGTATAGTGCAATATTAATGCAATATCGGGTTTTCAATTTCAATTATATAGAATGTGAAGGATGTGTGTTTGTGTTTTTATTTTTATAGTTATAATGTACACTGAAGATGGCATTTAATTTAGTTGTACGAGGTGCAATGACAATAAATTAATGAGCCAATTGTACTTTATTGTTGGGCAACATTAAAAGAATCTCGCAAGTCTCCCCTGCTACAGGTAGTCCTTGGCTTAGGATCACAATTGAGCTCAACATTTTCTGTTGCTAAGCGGGGCAGTTGTTCAGTGAGATTTGCCCCGTTTTATGACATCTCTTACCACAGCTGTTCAGTGAATCCCTGCAGTCGTTAAATTAGCAACACGGTTGTTAAATGAATCTGGTCTCCCCACACTGACATGGCTTTTCAAAAGGTAACCAAAGGAGAGTTCATGACTCCGGAACACTGCAACCGTCATAAATATGAGCACCTGCATTTTGATTACGTGACCACGGGGATGCTGCAATGGCCGTTAAGTGTGAAAAATGGTCATAAATCACTTTGTTCAGTGCCGTTGTAACTTCGGTCACCAAATGAACTTTAAGTCGAGGACTACATGTATTTTTAGCCACCTGATCCATTAATGGGGGGATCCTTCCTAAATTTCAATCTCTGACCATGAAGCCACTGGCGGCTACTGCCTTTCTTGTTAATTCATTTCCTAGGCAGCATCTCTTCCCCTCAACCCCCAAGGTCATCTACACATTCTGTTACATCCCAACATGTAAACGCGCATCATAATTTTAAATAAATAAGTATTTTTTTTGGAAGTCCAGCTTTAATGCTATTCTATGCTCAGCTCCTTCATCAGAAATACTAACATCTTTCCTCTGCACAGGGTGGATAAAAATCAATGATTTTTTTAAAAAAATCAAAAAAATCAGATTTTTTTGATTTAAATCGGATTTTTTTGATTTAAATCAGATTTTTTTGATTTTTATCAAATTTATTCTGCAATATTGGGACTGTTGGTGAGTCAACAGCGGGTCAGAGGTGGAGCTGCTGCCAGAAAAGAGATGTCAGCTGCTCTTTAAAAATTATGATTTAAATAGAGTTGATTTAAATCAAGCCTTTTTACTAGTGATTTAAATCATGATTTAAATCAACTTGATTTAAATCAAATCCACCCTGCTCTGCAATGAAGCTTGGGCTGGATACCACGCTAGGCGTAACCGCAAGTTAGCTTACAGCGCTATGCCAAAGGTGTTTAAATGGCCAAATCAAAGATGCTGCAAAGATGGGTGACCCTTAACATGGAGACTCACCGCTCGCCAAAGGACACGTCGAAGTTTTCGATGCGTACGTCATAGGACTTGTTCTTGCCTGACATTTCGAGACGGTTCTCTTTCTTACTGGCTGCTTGGCTGGCAGATGCTTCTTCAAGAACCCTGCCATCCAGAACAAGATCACAAACAACCATTAGGACCAGGGAGAGTACATGTTCTTTTCCTTTTGTTGGAAGGGTCAGTTTCCCACATGCAACAATGCAGTTCTCTCCCCTTCTGTTTAACGTGTGCATGAAATCCCTGGCTGAGGTCATCTCTTGGCTTGCAGTCAGATATGAGTATACTAGGTAAAGGTAAAGGTTTCCCTTCTCCTGTTGAGTCCAACTCCGGGGGGGGGGGGGCAGTGCTCATCTCCATTTCTTATCCAACGGAGCCAGCGTTGTCCGAAGACAATTCCGTGGTCATGTGGCCAGCATGACTATACACCGAGGCACATGGAATGCTGTTATCTTTCTATCAAAGTGGTACCTATTTATCTACTTGCATTTGCACGCTTTTGAACTGCTAGGTGAGCAGGAGCTGAGGCAAGGAACGGGAGCTCACCCCATTATACGGCGCTTGGGTCTCGAACCTGGGCTGCCAGCTTTCTAGCTGACAAACTCAATGTCTTTAACAGATGAGCCATTATGCCCCCATCATTGGTATGCTGATGATACCTGATTATACACCTTGACCCTCAATCACTCAAGGGATATCATCATCATCATCATCATCTTATTCCAGTATCTGAAAGCTATGACAGCTGAACCCTGAAGACCAGTGGTGGGATTAAAAATTTTTTTACTACCAGTTCTGTGGGTGTGGCTTGGTGGGTGTGACAGGGGAAGGATACTGTAAAATCTCCATTCCTTCCCCACTCCAGGGGAAGGTTACTGCAAAATCCCCATTTCCTCCCGATCAACTGGGACTCGGGAGGCAGAGAATAGATGGGGGGGAGGGGGGAGGAGTCAGAAGTGGTATTTATCGGTTCTCTGAACTACTCAAAATTTCCGCTACCAGTTTTCCAGAACTGGCCAGAACCTGCTGAAACACATCTCTGCTGCCCTCTGGAACAATGTCCCCACCCAGAGATTCATATGATTTATGGTCTGACGAAATCCAGGAACTCTTTCAAAATCTGGCTATTATCCCAGGGCTTTGAATTTAGATGGAGTCCAAAGTCCTGTTCAAATATATTTGGATGGAAAATGGTGGCTAAATGAGGAAGCTACTTCTATTCAACCCCATTCTATTCTCCTTTATGTCAGCCACACCCTCATCTCTTCTACTTCCTTCCCCATAAGCAGTGGAAAGACTGAGGCATTAAGAAATTGACTCTGATAAAATTAGCCCTCCCACTGTTGAGAAGCAGGTGCCCCACTCCAAGACCATCACCCTTCACTCACAACGGGCTCCCAGATTTGACGGAATCTCGCTCCTGCTTCTTGCATTGCTTTGCTTTAAGGCGGGCCTCGGCTTTCTCCAGCTTTCTGGCGTTCACCATCTGCAACGCAAGAGATGGACAGCAAAGAATGATCAGAGAGAGCCGCCAGTAGCCAGAGAGAAGATGTGAGAGGAAATTAAAAGAAGAGGATGAGGACCGATGGGTAATCCTTGATCCAAAGGTGCTTTTTCAAGAGGCAACTGGACTTTCTGGTTTTTCTTTGAAGACATTTCTCTTCTCATCCAATAAGTTTCTTTTCTAAGCAGAGGGTTGGACTAGAAGACCTCCAAGGTACCTTCCAATTCTGTAATTCTGTTCTCATTCTCTATTCTGTCCTGTCCTATCCTAATTGTCTTCAGGTCTGTCCCAAAGGTGCTTCTTCAAAAGCACTTTTGGGACAACCACGACCTGGATGACTGAGAATCTCCATAGACATTTGGGTAATTCTTGACTTACAACCTTTCATTTAGGGATTGTTCAAAGTTACAACAGCACTGAAAAAACCTGACATATGACCATTTTTCACACTTACAACCGTTGTAGCATCCCCTGTGGTCACACGATCAAACTTCAGAAGTTTGGCAACTAGCTCATATTTATGACGGTTGCATTGTCCCAGGGTCATGTGATCACCTTTTGCGACCCT
>NW_027257445.1:0-20686 GCF_029215685.1 Pituophis catenifer annectens
GTACAATTTGGACTTGTTTCTTCATTCTGGGCCCATTTTCCCCAGTCTGGCAACATGACACTATGGTCACAGCCATTCAGGAAAAGTGCTTAATTGCAGCCATACCATCATAATTGTAACTGTTCTGAATTTCTCTACCAGGATTTGCTAGTATAATTATGATGACGATATAATTGTTGCAAAATGGGCTGATTTTTTGAATTTTTTTGGTACTTTATTTCTTTCCTTCCCACCCATATATAGCTGCCTCTCAGAAGCATTTGGTTTTTTGGGTTTTTTTTTTACCCCTCCCTCCCTTTGGCTAATCTTTTGTTAACCAAGGCTACATGATGAAAAAGTGGTGATGGGGAACGGCAGCAAGTTATTTGATTTTTGTGGTGAGAGGGTGGATTTTTGTTAAATTAACAATTCATGTTGTCGTGGGTAGAGCAACTCAACTTGTGATTCCACATTTTAAACTCATTCTGAGGATGGAGACTGCAGGCTGAATGAATTAGTACAAGCAGCTATGGCACATTACTCATTAGAATATGGTTTGCAATCCCCTTTCATGTTTCTGACAACAGGAACTCTGATTGTAATGCAAATGCTTTGAGTGAAAATCACAAATTCCTAGCTGGGAAGCATTTCTGCGAACTAGAAAACCAAATATATTGTAACAGATCTTTTGAATATTTGGATTGGTCATAATAGAAGTATTGCCCAACGGGTATTAAAATACTGCAATGTATTCCAAGCTATTCTGATCGAAATTAACCTGTTCAATCATTGAAGAAAGCATAAATGTAGGTTAGAATAAAATAAGCTTTACTAGATTCTTTCCCTCCATTTCTCTAAACTTTTCTGACTTGTTTCGCTGTTCCAGATAAGATGATCCATGCTGTATCAGGCTGGGCTTCATTCAGCCCTCATTATCAAGAGATTGTAAGATTGGCTAATGTTGTGAGTTCTCTTTAAATACGTGGCTGTCCAGAGAAATGCTGCCCATGTCCATTACTGTGTTACAACTTGTACATGTGGTTTATTGAGTTTTTTGCTTGGTGCTTTAGGTTAGGGGTCCCTTGATCTACAGGTCTCCCTGATCTCACAGACCCCTGGTCTGTGGACCAGCACTGGTCCATGGCGTGCCAGAAACCGGGCTGTGTAAACAAGCAAAGCCCCACCTGTGGGATGTAAGCAGCATACAAAATCATGCCCCCTCTGGTCTGCGGGAAAAACTCTCCCCATAGAACCGGTCCCAGGTGCCCAAAAGGTTGGAGGGCACTGCTTTAAGTGAAGCCAGATAGTATAATCTGTAAGCAATGGTTAGCTAGACATATTGGCAAACCCAGTCAGTTGAGATTAAAGCCAGTTGAGATTAAAAACAATAGTGATTTAGCATGTTGTGTGTTTGGGCAAAGATTTGCTTTCTTCTGGATTAAAAATTGGACAAAAGCTGCAGCTAACTTTCAATTTCCTCGCCTGTCATTTGATCTAGGGAAAATAAGTGCCATGTCTGTGCTCCACTTCCTATTAACCCTCTTTTAGTCATTCTCCTACTCTCATCCGTATGTGCAACTACACTTTGGCTCCCTCAGTCCCTCACATTCCCAGTAATGTGAGGCCTCCAGAGAGGTTTCAAACAGTTTATAGATTGAAACTCATTAGCATTTTTCTTCTTTCCTAGCTCTTCCCAATCTAGTATCCAGCAACACACCATTATTCACTGAAGCCTAATTGTTCAGTACTACTCATAAGAATAAAACAATATATTTAAAATTTGTTTGGGGTTAGAGAAATAATATATCTATAAATATATAGATAAGAAATACTGAACTAGAGAAGCCTCATCTTGCTAAAACAATGTCCTGTTTAATTTTTTCCCCAAGTTAGAGGTTCAGCTTGTAATATTGTATCATGCATTCATTTAAAATACAGAGAAGCGGGGTGTCTCGGTGTCTTAAAGATGCTGGAGAGGTTCTGTGCTCTGGTGGTTCCAGTCCTAGCACCACTTGACAGAGTGAGCTCCCGTCACTTGCCTCATCTTCTGCCAACCTAGCAGTTCAAAAGCATGTTACATGCAAGTAGATAAATGGGTTCCACTTCAGTGGGAAAAATAATGATGCTTTGTGCAGAAGTACGATCCCAAATGGTGGTGGACCTGCCCAAATGCAATGCCCAAATGTGATGCAACATGGGTGGAGGGAAAAGCCCCAGATGTCGCTGCAGAATTAAGTCTGTAGCTAGTTTGGCTTCTGTGGTGCACCATGGATAGCACGTGAGCATGAACTGAACAAACTAGCAGTCTTAGGTAGATAAACAACTACATTGTCCTTGCATTATAGTCTCCTAGCTAATATGCCTTCACTATACACTAAATAAATAAATAAATAAATTTCAGATATATCTCATTAATATTTAAATATTTTAAAATACAACAAAAATAGTTTAAAACATATTTTTAAAAACCGAGTACTGTAATTAGCAGATGCAAAATGGTATTCCCCTCAAATGAATGCATGCCAAACTGTGATATTTCCCTGCTTACTATATTCCTATCTGTGTAGCATACTGCAATTCTGTTTAGGATTGCGTCGAATGCTGTAAACAACACAAGGAAACATGAAGATTACCAGTGGATGATGAAACTGCATATTAATCTAAAATAGCAATTAAGAGAAAAGTGGGGTGAATAATTCCTTCCTGATTTCCAGATTGGCCTTTGGGTGTCATTTTTCCATCAAAGGTTTCCAATCAGTACCAAGATAAATAGTACAGAGAAAAGGCTCCTGTAGACATCAACAACCTCATGCAAAGACTGGCCTGATTTGCATATGTATTGCCATGTAAAATCCATCTCAATATAATACAAGAAAATTGGAATGTAGTTCATGCATGGGCAAGTAGTAGTTGTAATGCAAACCGTACAGTTCTGTTATTAACACAAAAGTCAGAATGGTAATGAGCAACATATACAAGTCTCCACGTAGATTTTTGTTTTCTTAATAGCATTGTTTTCAGGAGTATAAAAATCCTCAAAATGTAATGGCCTTGAAGTCAAATATTGTAGCTGTATTGACATGTGGACTGAAGCCATGAAAAGATTTTTGACTTCCAGAGAACTGAACTGATATTATTGATTCTCAACCTGGATTCCGTTCCAAAGTAGTTTATGCTTCAGAGTACTTGAACATTACTCATCAATCATAGCCAGGCATAGCCATACATATATGCCAGGCATAGGTGTACACTTAAGTCTTCATCTATAAAAATCCTTACTCATTGTCAAAGCAATTCAGCCATTCACATTGTTTAGAGCTACTGCAGGAATCAGTCATCTTTGCCAGATACGTTTTTGTGAAATATCCTCCAAATGTTTGTATATAAATAATTACAAGTACACAAGGTCTCACCAGATTTTATGTGGGAAGACAGAATTCTTGACATTTGACTATGTCCTGAAAATTAGGTCATTCTTAATGTTTATGGAGATTCTTAATCATCCAGATTCCAGATAATGGTTGTCCCAAAGCAAGGGTGAAATCCAGCAGGTTCTGACAGGTTCTGGAGAAATGGTAGCGGAAATTTTGAATAGTTCAGAGAACCAGCAAATACCACCTCTGGCTGGCCCCAGTGGGGTGGGAATGGAGATTTTTCAATATCCTTCCCCCAGAAGTGGGAAGAGAATGGGGATTTTGCAGTATCCTTCCCCTGCCATGCCCACCAAGCCACACCTACTAAGCCAAGCCACGCCCACAGAACCAATAGTAAAAAAAATTGGATTTCACCACTGTCTCAAAAGTGCTTTTCCAAAAAGCAACTGGACTTTCTTGGGTTTTTTTTTCTTGAAAATGTTTTGCTTCTTATCTAAGAAGCTTCAGAACTCAAGAAACTTCTTGGATGAGAAGTGAAATGTTTTCAAGGAAAAAAAAAAACAAAGTCAAGTTGCGTTTTGGAAAAGCACCTTTGGGATGGGTCATTCTTACTTTTCTAAATGTGCATTTTTAAAAATTTGAAAGTCAGTGTCATTTTGTTGATCCTTGGCCTAACAGGTTGCTTGAACCCAAACCACATATATACATACATACATACATAAATACATACATACATACATACATACATAATTTATAGTTCAATATATTGTTCAAATGAAGAAAATTGGTTTGCTTAAGTAAGATGTGGTTCAATTAACCATGGGTAAGCACATCATATAATACATTATATGCTTCCTTCTTTGCTGAAAGGCTATTTCTCAGCATTTCTTCCATTCTTCTCTTTCTGAATTATGCCCAGTTTTAAATGTCACTACACTGAAAGCCCATTTATTATAAGACAAGTTCATTTCACCTTGCATTAATATTTGATAATGAATTGTTCGCTGGGATCATTCCTGGCCTGGTTTTGTCATAATATCCAAACTATTTACATCAAAGGTGGGCTTCACATAATTTAACAACCGGTTCGCCTAGTGCAGAACCGAAAATGTGAGTGTGCGCCAGGGGTGGGTTCTACTTACCATTACTACCGGTTTGCGGCGGGGCCACGCACGCGTGCTCGCTTCACTCGTGCGCATGTGAGCTCTTCTGCACATGTGCAGAAGCGTTTTGATGATGTCGGGTCAGTGGGCGGAGCCTCCCGCCGGTTTTACTACCAGTTCTATAGAACCGGTGCGAATTGGGGGCAACCCACCACTGGTGTGCGCTTCAAACGCACAGCAATTTCATGTGTGCCGCTTCCAGCACACCATCTCGGGCAGCCGTAGGGAGTAGACCAGGTGAGGAGTAACAATCAGCTGGGCAGCATGGGTGGGGCGAGCGAGCCAGAAAGATACATAGGACAGGATAGCGCCGAGACTGGTGGGCGGGCCCAGCTGGTGGTCGAAACTACCAGTTCCCCGGAACCGGTCCAAACCAGCAGCAGCCCACCTCTGATTTACATATTTCGCCCTAAACTTCTTAACAATGTAGAAGATCTAATAGACAAATAACCTAGGGAAGTTGGAGGGAGGAACAACTGCAGAACCTTTATGTCTTTAAGTCATTATTCACTCTTGGTATGACTGGCCCAACATCATTCATCTGGCTTCATGACTAAAGCAGGTCTAGAACGCATAATCTTCTGGTTTCTAGCCTGGTGCCTTAACCACTACACCAAATTGGTTCTTGATTAAGACCTAGATATGTTTATTTTAGGACTGGTTGTTCTGAGGAAAATAAGTGAGAGGATGGAAAATGATTGACCTCTTCAAAATAATGGGATCCTCATGCTTTTAAGTGATTTCTTCTGTGCTGGAGCAGGAAGGTTTTCTTAATATTTGGATTTAGTGCCTAAATCAGGCCAATAGTCTCCTGGGATTGTCATCTCAGAATTCCTAAGTAGCAGGGCCCAAATGTCAGCCCCATTTTGCCGGGACTGTCATTCCAGAGGGGACGAGACAAACAAAGCATGCAGCCCTCGTTCCAGCTCTAACACTCTTGCCTTAATGCCACCTGCTTCCTCTTCTGACCACTCTTCTTGGGGTCTCCATTTCTTCTGGCACCGTTGGACGTGTTGCTGCCCCTCAGCTGAGAGACAGACAGAGCCACACCTGCGCAGATGCCAAGCCGGCTACCTTAACAAATATTAATGGGGGCTTACCGAACCTGATGTCCCTGGGCTACTCACTCCTAATTACCAATGAGGGGAAGCAACTGGAACCCTCCAATCGGTGCAGGGTTTGGGGTGGAGTTAGTGGGTGGAGTAGCAGGGTGGGGCGCACTAGGTTTAAAAACGGTGATGGGAGCACGTATGGTTAGAGCTGATAATATTTCACTGAAACTGCACTGGGTGATTGCTGGAGCATGCCGAATCGCGCGGAAGGTAAAACTTTACTACAGCCTCTACCTTGTTTTCTGGTGTTTCCTTTCCCATCCTGATTCGGAACCTGACACCAAATCTGTGCTACCTGAGGGTCATGGAGCATATATTTTCAACTCAACTGGAAGATAGCAGGTAAAGGGAAGTTGGCTTAGATCAGGTTGGGGCATTTCGAAGTTGCCACATGGTGAGATATTAGTGTTGTACTCCACAGCAAACTATTAGTTGAAATTACCTTTCATTTCTTAATTAGGAAAGCCAAGGATATAGACCTGTGAATGTATGGTATTTTATAGCAGTTCAGTTTCACTGTGTCCCTCACGTTCCATCTTAAAAATATTCATTTTAAGTCAAGTTATATTGCCATAGACTAAAGTCACTGCTTTTTTCAATGAGCTGCTCAGGATACCAGGTTAGGCTAAGAATGTATACGGTTTGACCTTGGAGACCACGCAAAAATAGAAAGATCCATTGGCACACCCATTTTGCAAAATGTAATAAAGATGAGGCATCTTGTAAAGAGAGAAAACTGCAAACATGAGGGAAAGCAAAGAGAATGGAGAACTGAATTAGTGTGCATGTGCATATGCTATAAAGTTAACTCCCAGTCATCTTATATTGAACACTATAAGTGCTATTAGGAAACTTCATATTCCTGGGAGTTTTTCAGATGTGATAAATACTGATTATAAACTCCATGTGGGCTGAATCTTAATCAAAACTTAGAAATATATAGTACATATAAAAGAAAAAGAATAAAAAATCCATATTGATGCACAGGAATAAAAACATTATATTTTTATTAGCTCTTAAGATCCCAGGGAAAAACAATCATTTGCAAGAAGCTAAGGTAATTTGTCTTAATTTCAATAGCTGGCAAATTCCCAGAATCTTTTGGTGGGATTTACATCATTGCTTCAGAAAAAAAAAATTATAAACAAGCATTATTTATTATTTTCCTATGGCTAGTTTGCTGATGCACCAAGAAAATGTGTTAACAGGACTGGGATGCAGCTCTTCCAGAAACTGAAATACTGACAACTGCATTTATGGGTGTTTGCGTGTGATCATTTCATTGTGAATTTTATTTATTGATTTAATTTATATTATAAATTTATGGGCTGCCCATCTCATATGTATGATTCTGGCTGGCTAACAATTAAAATGAAGCTAAAAAATAAAAACAATCCTAATTAAAAACAACAGAAATACTGTAAAACTAGCAGCCAAGATCAGGGGTGAAATCTAAAAAATTTCCCTACCGGTTCTGTGGGCATGGCTTAATTGGTGGTTGTGGCTTGGTGGTCAGATGACCCAATGGGCATGACTTGGTGGTCAGGTGACCCAGTGGGCGTGGCCAATAATAATAAATAATAAAAATAATAAAGTACACAAAACAATAAGAGGTACCAAAAATCAACTTTCACACTTTACACACACACAACACAACACAACTGACACAAATACAATGTAAAAGTAGCTGCACTTGACCCAAAATGGCCCCTGCAACAAGCAGGAACCTCACACAGCCACAAAAAGCTCAAAAACCAACTTTCACACTTTTTCCACACAAAATGTCTCATACAGCTTTGTGAGATTTTGTGTGTTTGTGTAGTTAGAGTGAAACACTACAGAAACACAGCAAATCTCAGAAAGCTTCACAAATATTTTATTTTATTATTTTATTTAAGTTATATTTTTAGATAAAAGCAGCTAACTTTCTTAACTTTAAATTGCTATGTCTAAAAAAAAATAAAACTCCTAAAAAAACCCCAATTAACTATTTTTTTTAAAGCTCCCATTTACTTACCAAACTGAAGGCACAAGGCAGGCAGATTGAGTTGCTAGCGGATGCAATGGATTGCAGCAGCTGAAGCAAGGCAGGAAAAGCAAGAGAGCCTGAAAGAAGCAGCAAGCTGCCAAGTGGGCAAGTGGGGACCGGGCGATTGTGTGGGCATGGGCAGGGGGGTCAGGGATTTTTGCTACCAGTTCTCTGAACTACCCACTGCCAACGCTACCGAATCACCCGATCCAGTCCGAACTGGGAGCATTTCAACCCTGGCCAAGATCATTCATAAATACTTAAACTAATCAGAACTTTACAATTCTGCAAACTGTAAGCAATATTATATTAGTCTTTTATCATCTTTTTTTTTTATGACTTGGATAGAGCTTAGTAACACCAGCAAAAAAAAATCAATCCACAACAGAGCATTTGTACACAGCCAAGACTTCCATATGTAAAGAATCATATTTCAAGCATTATTTGATCATGGTTTGATCTGAGCACAGGACACTTTCACATGGGGATTCTATTCTAGTTTGAAGCCCTCTGGACCTCTGTGATCCCAGGATGTTAGCTGGGCTTGATTGTGGAACCAATTTATTTCTTGCTCAGCTGTGGTGCGTTTGAAATTGAAACCCAATAAAATTTCATAGCATATAGTTCACCCAGAAAGCTATTGCGCTCATTGTTTTCACCAGCCAATGAGTGCAATAGTAAATAAAATGTGTTAGTCATGCTAGCTAGACTGAGGTTTGTCAGCCCCCTTTATTTATAGTTCTTCAGAAGTAAAGAGGAGTTTTTGCGATATCTAGCATAGGCACATATGTGCTGGGTAGTGTTCTGACCTAGGCTTCCTTAGAAAGTATAAAGCACAATCTTAGTCCCACAACACCTCTTTTATTTTTACGACTGTAAATTACTTTCATTTATAGTCTGCAAGGGTTTATAAACAGTCTTTCAGAGGAAGGTTATCAACACCCACCTATCTCACATGGAACGCTGCCAGAGAACTAATTTCCAGACGCAGGGGAAGGCCAAACTTGGCACAGAGTCACAAAATGAATTTTCAAATCTTGAATCGGCCAGATGAACGAATTACTTCCTGCAAAAGCTGATGTCCCGGTCTCTCTTCTTTTATTTTTTATGGGAGGGGCCAATCAACCCTGTTTTCTTAATTGTTCCTGTCGTCTGGCAGCTCTGTGCATGTACATACTGGGAACAGGCTCCCGCTGTTCTTCTGCCTCGCTGCTGTCAGACTCCGGAGGCTGCACATAACTATCAGATGGCCTTGGCCCGCCCTCCATCTCCAATGCAGAGCCCTCATCCGAGTTTTCCCCAGCCCTCAGGACTGGCCCAAGTTCCTCCTCACTGTCTGACTCTGCTGCCAGCCTTGCTGGCCACTGGTGGGCCACAACAGGTAGCTGCATTGAACCTAATAGGTTGCAAGACTTCTTCACTAACATTGAGGTTTTAGGTAGAGAGCATTCCGCCAACAATACTTACCTTAACTTTGCCAGAAGAACAGGTTCTCTATGTTAGGAGGAACAACATTTTCTTTCAGATAAATTAAATCTTCTTGCTAGAGTTTGAATATCCAATATGGTCTCAAAAAGTTTTTAGTTCATGGTGGGGCATGGATGTTAATGAAGGAGAATCAAATTGTGGAGTTAGAAACTATATACATGCACGTCTGTATACATTAAGACACTAGAGTCACATATCTAAGTATTCCCAAGTGTTGGCCAGCCACTGTTTCTTTGAATTGTTTGATACATTCAAACAATTGAAAATGCAAGTTTTAAAGAAATTGGTTCTATAACGTGTATTTTATTACTTGTTTAGAGAAAGTATTTTGCAACTATTTTAGAAGTAAATGCAAAGAAACACTTTAGAGATGATTAGTTCTTGTGTGTCTCTGAAATAGCTACAGAGGGAGCCTTATTTCCTGTGCTTTCTTAGCAGTATCAAATGCTGAAATCTGTTTCCAAAGAAATATTCTCAGCACATTTCACGTTTTAGAAGAGTTTCTTGTGTGATGCAACAAGAATATTGAGCAGGATAACCAAACATTTGTTTTCAAATTAATACTTTTTGAAAAAGAAACACCAGGCATTTAATAGAACTGGTAGAAACTCTTTGTAGGAATAGGAGACCAAACTACCATCTGTAGTAAAGCTTAACTAGATGTAATGAATATATAGCAAATTGACATTTTGATCATTAAACCTCCTTAGAAGGATAACTCATTTTCCATCTAAAAAGTTTCTTCAGTGCTGAAGACAATTTAATTATTTGATTTTTCTTCTTCTTGTGGGATCTAACACAAGTTAGCTCAATAGTTATGTCCCAATAAATATGTGGAAATAGGATTGCTGTATACTTAATGCCACATATAAGAGTCCATCTTGTCCCATTATTTGGAAAAGCTCTACATCTGCTAGTTGTCCTCTAATAATATGAATGGACAATAATGAGCCATAAATTACCTTAGCTGCTATCAAAGAGAGGCTTTTAAATCAAGAGCTCAAGCTGTGAAAATCCACAAAATAAGAGGTAAAACGATTTAAGGGTTTTGGTTTTGCCTTGAAGTATTTTAAATTCTATGTTTCAGATTCACCAAGCTGTTCAGGAGCAAATCCAACACTTAAATAGAAGGGACTTGAAATCAGAAGATTGTTGTTGTTGTTGTTAAGTTAAGATAACCCTATAAAGTTTTGCTCATTTGCAAACATAATTCTCTTTCATTTTATTCACTGGTTAGTTAGCTTAGGTATATGCTTCAAATGCTTAGTCACCCAGAGTTGCTTTTCAAAGTGAGATAGGTGGCACATAAATGTAATAAATAAATATATAAATAAGTCTTAGAGTCCAACAAAGAAAGATGAAGCAGGATCTTTTGCATTATTCCACTTCAGATGTCTCAATCCAAATAGTAAGTGTATTCTGGGAGAAATGTTTAGATCAACGCTGATCTAAATGTTACTTCAAATTCATGACTGCCCAATTCCCTATTTTTGATATTCATATACAGCTATCTATACTGCTCAAAAAATAAATAAATAAAGGGAACACAAGCAAAAGACATCCGAGTTCTGAATGAATGAAATAGCCTTATTAAATACTTTGTTCTTTACATACAGTAGTTTATATACTGCTCAAACAACTAAAGGGAACACAAAACTACTGTATGTAACGAACAAAGTATTTAATAAGGCTATTTCACTCATTCAGATCTCGGATGTCTTCGGCTTGTGTTCCCTTTATTCTTTTGAGCAGTGTATATCCATGCAGATGGTATTGTAGTGTGTAGTTTTGCCATATTTATATGGTTTGCCATATTTATATGGTTTGCCATATATATATGGCAGGTAAAGCTGAATGATTTGCTCAAGTGAACATCCTGGCTGAGCAAATTTGAATTAGTTTCAACCTTAATATTTTACCTAGTATGGTTATACAGGGTCCTCATATGCTAGAATTTTATTGTCCAAGGATTTCATTTTTGTCTTTTCTTTTCCTCCTTTTATAAATTTGTCCTGAAACCCAGAAGCGGTTAAATTCCATTTAATAATATGCCACACTTTGGAAAATGTTTTCATCAGTTTAATCCGTCATTCTTATTGTGTTTTATTTTTTGAAGTTAGACCTCAATCTTTTAAGCATCACTACCATTTGGGTACAGGAACCACCTTCTGCACTCAAGATAGCTATGCCAAACATAATTAGGTGCCCAGAACACTAGAATTTGATTTAGCATTTTTATTCTTTTCCCCTTAGATTTCCTGTGCAACCTCTTAATCTGTCTTTGCCCTCTTTGTTCCTTAGAACAAAGTGCCCTTCACCAATTTTTCTCAGAAAAGTAGGACATACATAGCCTATTAAGCTGATTTCCCTTCTTCAGGAAACCCACTCTGAAAACTAGACAAGGAATGGACTGCTTTTATAAAAGGGAAAGCAAGAGACAGTTTGCCCAGAAAAGCAAAAACTGAGCTGAGATTTTAATTGGAATTTTTGTAGAACTGGGCCAACATATTTATTACTGAACCATATACTATCTCTATACTAAATGCTACACCTTGAAGCTAACCTTGTTATTCTGCAGTTCCTCCAATTTTCCTATTAAGAAGCATAAACACTTCAGTTTTCATGAGGAACACCATTGACTAGAGATGGCCAACCTTTCAATCTTATTGTCTTGTGCCATTAATAGTTGTGTAGGGGGAAGTACAGCTTTTTAGATATTTATGGCACTATGCATGTCCAAATTCATTTACTGCCTATACATCGCTTCTCTGTGCAACTGTTACTGATATTCCAATGTTTAGAGCAATTCCTGTTACAGTTTTACAATAGTCCAACCAACAACATTTGTAAAATTCAAATCTATCCCAGTTTGTTGAAGTCATGCAACATACATTTAAAAAAAAGAAAATAAAAACATACAAATAAAAAATTGAAATGCTTGGGCAAATTAGGGCAATGTTGTGGAAAAGTTGCAGGAAAGGCTGAATATCCTGTGGGTTCAGACAGTGATCCTATATCAGGACCCAAATCCAAGAAAGATAGTTGTGATTCTTCCAAGCAGATTTGTTTATTGTTCCACACTTACAGACAGAATCTGCCAAACTGAAGCACTCTACTGTCTACATCCAGCATATATTCTGAAAACTGTTGGGGGGGGTTGTCTTCACCCTCTTTCTCTCACATAAAATATTTGGACTCAGCTGCCTCTTTTTCCTCTGGAATACACCCCCTTCCTCCTGGGAATCCACCCAGCCTACTACATTCCATCACATTTTATTAATTTTTATATCTGCTAAGAGGTCTATCTTGACTGAAATCCATATTGTAGATGTCTTGTTTCACATTGGTTGACTCTGTATATCAAGGAATAACTCAAGAGTTGTTTGGCCTTTGTCTTCCTCAATGTACTATTTCCTTCTCCTTTAGCTTTATTTTAATATATAGAAGTTTATAAAGCTGAGATGAATGGGAATCTGTTACATGTCTTTTATATGCAATTATTTATTGAAAATTTCCTGTTGCAGGAAATAGAAGAGGAATGTAGTGCTTATGACCTATTATGTAACCTGTCAGCCATGTATGATGGTCAATACACAGAAAAAATGAATCTCCTTGTATTGCTGCCTTACGGAATAACAAATGTTAATCTAGGAAGAAAAATACTGGGCAAGCCACAATATATGGTTGATGAGCTGCATTTAGCTTGATGGGAAAGAGAGCATTTCTGCTGATTCAAGAGATGCCCAGGAACAGAATCAGTCCAGGTTCTGATTCTGAAAAGCTGCCTTCAGGCCAGCTATAAATGTGACAGTCAATTAAGTTGGTTGTGTGCATTGTAATAATAGCCTAGTGCTTTCGATATTATGGAAATTAAGACATCCTAAGTACAGTGTTGAAAGAGTTGTCTTCACCCCTCCTACTCCCCCCCCCCGAGTTTCTATATATATAAAAGATGCCCAAAGGATTTTCAGTGTTAAAATAGAAGTGAAAGCAATTTGGAAGCAAAAAACCCCAAAAACTTTTCTATTCAATGATATTATGAGCAACAGGCAATCCCAAAGGTCTTTTTCTGAAATGTTTTGCTTCTCATCCAAGAAACTTCTTCAGTACATGTTAGAACTGAAGATGCTTCTTGGATGAGAAGCAAAACCTTTAGGAGAACCATGGCCTGGATGATTGAGAATCTTCATAGACATTGAGCAAAAGGCAAGCTTAGGTTTTCCACGTAGCCCTGCTATCATCTCTGTCAGCAAATTCTGGGCAGTAATAGCAAGTTTTGAAGTAGAGAATTAAACAACATGGGATCTGATTTGAAGAAAGACTCCCATGCCAACTTAACAAGAGGAGAGAAGGTGCAAATTTATTCCTTTCCTCAGACAATAACTATAAATTATTTTCTCTCTCCTCTACTCAAATCTTCTGTATCAACTGAGAAATGTCTCCAAGGCAAGAAGCTGGGATGAACTGACCCAGGTTGTTCCAACTGATCAATTCCTCCCTTTCACTGAAACCCCAAAATAATCCCTCTATCCTTGTATCCCTTTTAATTTTTTGGCATTGATATTGTCAAAGGGAGGGGAGAAAGAAAAAACTCTTTGTATTTTCCCAGTATTGAATTTCAGCACAATGTTTCAAGGCACTTATTCTGCAATGGTTAATTTCTGTGGGTTGGCAGTTAGGATAGGAATGGACTTTAGTCAACTACTAGATTTTCTTTCTTTCTTTCTTTCTTTCTTTCTTTCTTTCTTTCTTTCTTTCTTTCTTTCTTTCTTTCTTTCTTTCTTTCTTTCCTTCCTTCCTTCCTTCCTTCCTTCCTTCCTTCCTTCCTTCCTTCCTTCCTTCTTTCTTTCTTTCTTTCTTTCTTTCTTTCTTTCTTTCTTTCTTTCTTTCTTTCTTTCTTTCTTGAAAACTACATTCATACAACTGGTGAAAAATGAAAATTACAGAAATGATTATTTTAGTTAGTTTATTTATATCCTGTCTTTATTGTTTTTACAAATAACTCAAGGTGGTGAGCATATCCAACATATCTTCCTCCTCCTATTTTCTCCACAACAACTCGGTGAGGTGGGTTGGGATGAGAGAGAGTGACTGACCCAAGGTCATCCAGCTGGCTTTCATGGCTAAGGTGGGACATGAATTCAAGTCTCTTGCTTTCTAGCCTGGTGCCTAAAACCCCTTGACCAAACTGATTCTTAGTGCTCCATGGAGAACTGGCAGACATAACTTCTCAATGAAACTGAAAGTGTCTTAACTACCCCAAAAGTGTTTTGTCAGATTGGTGCTTGTAGGTATATTGTGACACCAGTTGGCTTGTCAGCCCAGTCCCGAAAGGAGGCTCGTCCCATGAGGATTATGTGCCATGTTGCCCTCCATTCCCAAAATGTATACCCATGGTATGAAATATTGCTATCTGTAATAATAACAATAAAGCAAGCCCTGAATTAAAAAAAGAAAATAATAGAAGCAATAATGGAGAAGAATAAAAATTATCCCAGTTTGACTTTGTTCTAAAAATGCAAGTGTATGCTCCCTCATTTACATGTCTTATAAGATCTCCAGCTGTGGTTGTTACAATACTTAGCATGAAGTTCTCTACTTAGGACTGTTTATTTTAAATTGTGTTCAGTGAGCCTTGGAAATGTGGCAAGTAGGCTTGCAGCCTTTTGAAGGAATATCCAGTATTTCATTAGTTTTGCATCTGGCAAGTTAAAAATAGTACAATTGCCCTAAGATTTACTATTAGGATGCTACCTATTTTTTTTTAACAAATCACTCATCATTTAATTTTAAGATATAGTCAAATATATAATTTGAAACTATTCAGTTTGTTCTCTTTTTTTCCAATTACACCCTGAAAGAACAATGGGGGGGGGAACCCACCCAGTTATCCTGCAGCAAGCCCCAGTAAACAAAGGGATATTTCTGAGTAAAACATGAATAAAGTTTCACTTTAACTTGAAAGTAGCTCCAAGAGCTTCTTTACAAATTATTAAATGATTTTGTTGAATTGATTAAATTTGCTATTTCTAAACCCCCTTGTGCATAAGTAAAAGTTGCAGTCTTAATCATATGACTTTGAAATAATCTCAATAGTTCCTCACCAGTGATGGGTTTCAAAATTTTTTACTACCGGTTCTGTGGGTGTGGTTTGGTGGGCATGGCAGGGGAAGGTTACTGCAAAATCCCCATTCCCTCCTGAACAGCTGGGACTCAGGAGTCAGAGAATAGATGGCCATGAGGCCAGTCAGAGGTGGTATTTACCGGTTCTCCAAACTACTCAAAATTTCCACTCCCGGTTCTCCAGAACAGGTCAGAACCTGCTAAAATCCACCTCTGTTCCTCACCCCTGAAGCCACCTTGCTGAGGTACAGACATCTATTTCAGATCAAAACAGCCAGTTCATGTTTTGAGATTCATGTGAGATTCCATGGGAAATATTGTTGGATCTATGACAATTGTAACATCATTGTTAAGCTACGTGAACCATTATCTTTACTGAGATCAGTGGCACATGTAATCTAGAATATTAGATTATTAGAATATTAGAATATTAGAAGTGCCCTGAAAGAAAGAACAGGAATCTTACTTCACTGCTCTGCAAATACAAAGAAAGCATGCCTTCTTCTGGAGGAAGCATAGCACCTACCAGAGGGGTGTATATGGATGTGTGTGTGCATGTGCGCACACACATTTTTTAAAAAAATTGATTTATATGCCACCCTTCTCTGGAGACTCAGGGCAGCTTACAATGCGTTAATCAATAGCCTTCATACTTTTGTATATATTTATACAAAGTCAGCTTATTGCCCCCACAATCTGGGTCCTCATTTTACCTACCTTTGAAAGGATGGAAGGCTGAGTCAACCTTGAGCCTGATGAGATTTGAACTTGCAGTAATTGCAGGCAGCTGATGTTAATAACAGTTCTTTAGTCTGCTGTGCCACCAGGGCTCTTATGCATTTGTGCATATTGGAAAAATCAAGATGGCAATCAAGACCATGTGACAATGGATTCGGCCACCATCTTGGTATCTTTTTACTCTCCCTGTGGATATTCTGGCAGTGAAGAAATGGCTGTAAAGTGTTATATAGAAATGGATGTAAACTGTTATGTGGTGAACTTAAAAAAAATACTTGCTGGAAAAATATACCAAAATATGCACTATCTATTGGAATATGCTATGGTGGAAGAACAGGTGAAAGAAACCATGCTAGCTTGGGGCAAAAACTTTGGTTATAGTATTGATTTAGATAAATGGCAGGAATTGTGGGATAGAAATAGAAAATTAACTCTAGCCACTACATACAAAGAAAACCTATACAAGATGTTTTGTAGGTGGCATCTCCCACCCACAAGATTAGCTAAGATGAATA
The DNA here is from genome assembly GCF_029215685.1 of Pituophis catenifer annectens. Classification (NCBI taxonomy): domain Eukaryota; kingdom Metazoa; phylum Chordata; class Lepidosauria; order Squamata; family Colubridae; genus Pituophis; species Pituophis catenifer. The sequence continues at coordinate 16,522 of NW_027257445.1, forward strand.
AAAACCTCTCACTGATGTGCTGGAAATGTAAAGTAGCACCAGGAACCTTTTACCATATGTGGTAGGTATGTTTGAAAGCTAGGGACTTTTGGCACCAGATAAAACGATGGTTGGAAGAGATATTAAATCAAATCATAGATCTAAAGCCAGAATTCTTTCTATTGGGTATCACAAAGGACAAATATAATAAAGGAACAATGTTGCATATATTAACGGCAGCAAGTACCAAGAGCCTTGGTACTACAGTGGTTTAAAGCACCCTGTTATTAACACAGCTGCCTGCAATTTACTGCTGGTTCGAATCTCTCCAAGGCTCAAGGTTGACTCAGCCTTCCATCCTTTCTAAGGTAGGTTAAATGAGGACCCAGTTTGTGGGGGCAATAAGCTGACTTTGTATAAATATACAAAAGTATGAAGGCTATTGCTTAACGCACTGTAAGCCGCCCTGAGTCTCCGGAGAAGGGCGGCATATAAATCAAATTAAAAAAAATAAAAAATTAAAAAATTAAAAAAAAAGTGGTTTTCACGCAAAATTGGAAAAGTAAAGAGAACCCCCCTGAAGAAGAGATAATAAATAAGATACTGACTTGCACAGAAATGGACAGGCTGACTCTAGAACTCAAAGACAAGGGTGAAATGGAATATCATGAAATCTGGAATAAAATATATCAATGATTGGAGAGGAGGAGAAATGTCGGTATAGAGAAATATGGATAAATCAAGAGTTATTATGTTAATATTATGTGATACATAGGAATTATACTGGTATTAATGTAATTTCTATAGATAAAGAGATCTAAGTAGCTGAATTTTGATAGATTGTACAAAGGTATATATTGAATATGAATTGTAGTCATTGTAAGGAAAAAATTGATGGAAATGTTGGAACCAGAGAAGTCACACTATGTCCAATGTTTTTAAATGTATATTTAATAAAAAAAAATTTAAATAAAAAAAATACTTGCTGCAAATAAAAGAAAGTGGGCAAGGGTTGGTGGATGTTCTCTATAGATGAAAAAAGATTTATTTTTAAATCAAACTGAAGAGACCAAACAATGTGTGAGGCAGCAATAGATATCTCTAATATGCAGATTGGAAATACAATGTGCAATGAAATTAATACAAGCTTGAGGCCACCAGATTTAATGCAAAACCATTGCTTGCAGTAGTGAGTTAATAGCTTGTGTTTCCTTTTCATTAAAATGAAGGATGGTATGTAATTAGCAACAATTGTTTATAAATCTGATCGAAAGATATAAACCAGATGTTACATTGAAATGTTGCAGTGTCTGTGACCAAAGAGTGGGATACAAAAGTTACTTTGAATTAATAAAGGGAACATATTATAAACCCAGTGAGCCCAAAACAAACTGGCAACAAGACATTGAAATGTGCTTATCTCTACGAAGCTTCAAGGTGAACAAATTGTGAACAGAATTCTGGCTTAGCTTGCCTTCGGAATATGGCCCATTTTGAAACAGCTGAGATGCTTATCCCTCTTTGGGGTGGCAAGTGACTTTCACGTTACATAGAAGCCAATTCATTTTTGCTATTATGAGTTTATTGGCTACACAGTCAATATGGTCAAACCTTCCTGACAAGTGTATCAGAGAACATATGTATTTGCAGGCACATAGTTCTAAATTTTACTTTGTCTTAGATCTATGTTTAAGTGTTTTTTTTTTTTTTTTTTAAAAAGAAGAAGTGAAGCCATCTGAAAATGACATTCAAGTGGGGCGTGGGAGAAAGCAATTCAGAAATAAGATTTATTTATTTATTTATTTATTTATTTATTTATTTATTTATTTATTTATTTATTATTTAAATTTTTATACCGCCCTTCTCCCGAAGGATTCAGGGCGGTGCACAGCCAACACTAAAACACACATATACAAAAAATTTAAAAGCAATTTAAAAATATATTAAATAATTTGGCCCCGGTATTATTAAAAAACTAAAACAACCATTAAAATTCATGTTTAGGCCAGCCCAGCTTGTTGGAACAATAATGTCTTGAGGGCACAGTGAAAGGTGCGTAGGTCAGGGATCATCTGTATCTCCGTGGGCAATTCATTCCAGAGGGCAGGTGCCCCCACAGAGAAGGCTCTCCCCCTGGGGGTCGCCAGTCAACATTGTTTGACCGATGGCACCCTGAGGAGTCCCTCTCTGTGGGAGCATATTGGCTGGTGGGAGGCTATCGGTAGCAGAAGGCGATCTCTTAAGTACCCAGGTCCTAAGATTAGTCAAAGGAGGAAAAAAAGAGCATTTGGAGAAGGTGAAGGCAAGGCTACAAAGAAATTAGCCACCGGTCCTGCTGTCCTCCCAAAATAAGACTCTCCCTATAGGTAGCAAATTATGAAAAATTAGATCTATCACTCTTGGGTCCAACATCTTTTTAGTCATCAAAGTTGTTCTTTTCTGGTAGTTGGCTTTTCTGCTTTGAAGAACTATTGCTTCAGGAGCAGAGTACCTTCACCACTCTTTCTGACAAGCTGAGATGCCCACCAAAAATGAAACATGGATTATATATTTTTTCTTTTCCTAGGTTCCATCCAGCAGCTGGTCTGATGGAGAGGATTCAAGCAATTGCTCAGAATGTCTCAGACATCGCTATGAAGGTGGATCAGATTCTTCGCAACAGTCTCCTAAATGGAAAATGTAAGAACACTTTCAGGTGTGAAAAGAATAGTCTGGAGCCAGTATCTTTGTTTCTATGTAGTACACTGAATGAACTGAATCTGAGTCTCTCATGCTATAGTGTTTCTGTGTAGATCCAAGGTACCTTTTATTTTCCCCCACCCCCAAACTCAGGTTAAGCATTGAGGTACAATAGTTTGACATGGAGGAAATCTATCATGTCTTGTACTACGTACTATTGCAACCTAAGGGACATGATTTAAAATAGTGGATTAGATGTACAGTAGACCAGAAGAATGTGAGTACACTAATTGAGAAGACTCTATGTGAAAAACTCTTTGGTTAAAGGTGGAAAGGAAAATGATGGCTTGAGAATGCCTATCAACAGCAAACAGACCTGTTACAGTTTTTCCAACCGTGATGACATGTCTTCTGTTTCTACTCAGTTAGGGTATTTATGCCTACATCTTTAGATAGGAATTAGCATGTACAAATACGCAGATCTGTACCTTTGTATAACCTCTTAGATAAACTGCATATCAAGTTAAACCAAACCAAACCAAACCTACTTTCTAAGTATCCACTCAACTGGCTAAGCCATCCATGAAACTTTCTCCACACAGTGGAGTTACATGAGAAGAAAGCAATTTGGCCTTTTGTGGAAGGAAACCCTTAGATCCTCTATTCTTTTCTGGTCCATATAACACACCTCTACTTTCCTCCTATAACCATACAGAGTCCCACAGGGGCTATTTCAAAAGGCAACTGGATTTTGTTTTTCCTTGAAGACATTTTGCTTCTCATCCAAGAAACATCTTCATTTCTGAATTATTTTAAATCATGTCCCTTAGGTTCTGAACTGAACTAAAAAAGCTTCTTGCATGAGAAGCAAAACGTCTTCAAGGAAAAACAAGAAAGTCCAGTTGCCTTTTGAAAAAGCATCTTTGGGACAACCATGACCTGGATGACTGAGAATCTCCATAGGTATCCATGCAGAGATTATCAGCCAATTATCTGTTTGCTCATTCTATTTCCTAATGAAGTTCATGTCTTTCTGATTGTTGTGATTTATAAGCTATTTGTGCTTTACATTTCTCATTAGGTTTAAGATCGTGGCCATCACATGACTATCTGTGTAACGAAGAGTCAACATCTTTCATATTTGGATTCTGTACAGATCACAAGCACTCATCCATTTTAAATCAGGCAATCTAGGGTAGGGATGAATGGAAACATAGTTACAGCAAAGTTGTTATAGGCATATTTTCATTTTAGACTTTGAAAAATGGAACGTGCAAAATTAATGAAAAGAACATTCATAATCAAATCTTTCTTCCACATGGTTTCAAACTGTGGAAATTACACCATGGACATTTGCACATTTAGTTCTGTTTGGCAGCTTTTGTGCACATGGGGGAAAAGAGAGAAGTCGCTTTTAACGTTGGCCTCATTTGACTCTGATGGGGTTGGAAGAGTTCCTATCTGCAAAGCCATTGATAGGTGGAATGTCAAACATCATGAGCTGTAA
>NW_027257446.1:0-20615 GCF_029215685.1 Pituophis catenifer annectens
AAAGCTTTGATAGCTTGCAGACTGACAGGGCAGAAGCACAGAAGGGAAATATTCACTGTATTTCAAGGCTTAAGGGAGAAAAAATGAAAAAGAACCCTCTGCCTTTCCATATTGCACTCAGTGGAAGGGAATAAAATTAGAACAGCTCCCTAACTTCTTTTTCCGTTTAGAGAGTTATATTCCTTTCCTTATCTAGCTCTAAGGTAAAGGCCCCTCTCACATATGTGCTAGTTGTTACCGACTCTAGGGGGCGGTGCTCATCTCTGTTTCAAAGCCAAAGAGCCAGCACTGACCTAAGACGTCTCCGTGGTGACGTCTCCATGACTAAATGCCAAAGGCGCACGGAACGCTGTTACCTTCCCACCAAAGGTGGTCCCTATTTTTCTACTTGCATTTTTTATATGTTTTCAAACTACTATGTTGGCAGAAGCTGGGACAAGTAACGGGAGCTCACCCCGTTACGCAGCACTAGTGATTTGAACCACTGAACTGCCAACCTTTCGATCGACAAGCTCAGTGTTATAGCCACCGAGCCACCACATCCCTTATCTATCTCTACCATGTCCCTTTACTCACTTTCCCACTGTTTGGTCTTCTCAGCCCTTTGAGGTAGGCATGCTCAGGAATAAGAACAGAAACAGAAATAGGAACAAGAACAGGATCAGGGTAGGGGTGTCAAACTCACAGCCCAAGGGTCAGATGCATGACATGCTGTTCATACCCACCTCCGGTTTAGCAAAGGGGAAAAAAGTCCCGATACGTCACATGACAATGATGTGACATGAGATTGATACCCCTGTCGGAGGTCTTCCAGTCCAACCCACCGCTCAAGACAGGAGCCTTATACCATCCTGATCAAATGGTTGTCCAGTCTATTTTGAAAACCTTCAGTGATGGAGCACCACAACTCCAGGAGGCAAGGTATTCCATTGATTAATTGTTCTCATTGTCAGAAAACTTCTTTTTACTTCTAGGTTGGATTTCTCTTTAACACGCTTCCAGCCATTACTTCTTGTCTGCCTTCTGTTGTTTTGGAGAATAAATCAATTTCCTCTTCTTTGGGGAGATCCTCAAGTATTAGAAGACAGTTATCATGTATCACCCCTAATACTTCTCTTTGATAGGCTAAACATACCTAGCTCCCTCAATCGTTCATCATACGGTTTAGCCGAGTGGTGAAATCCATTCTTTTTTACTACCGGTTCTGTGGGCGTGGCTTGGGGGGCATGGCTTGGTGGGCATGGCATGGGAAGGATACTGCAAAATCCCCATTCCCTCCCCACTCCTGGGGAAATATATTGCAAGATTTCCATTTCGGCTCCACTCTGGGGCCAACCAGAGGTGATATTTGCCGGTTCTCCGAACTACTCAAAATTTCCACTACTGGTTCTCCAAACTGCTCAAAATTTCCACTACTGGTTCTCCATAATCTGTCAGAACCTGCTGGATTTTACCCCTGGTTTAGTCTCTAAACCCCTTATCATTTTTGTGGGTATTATCTGCACTCTTTCTTGGGTCTCAATGTCTTTTTTATATCATGGAGACCAGAACTGGCCACAATATTCCATGTGTAGTTTCACCAGGGCAGTATAAAGTGATAGTATCACTTCTTGTGATCCCGATGCTATCTCTCTCTTGATGCAGCCCAGGATGAGGGTATAGAAATGGACCCAGCCAAAGTACAATCTGTCCTAGGCTGGCAGTCCCTTCGTACCCGCAGACAGCTACAAAGCTTCCTAGGGTTCGCAAACATCTACAGACAATTCAGACAATTCAACCCTTCCTTCACAAAGATTGCCAAACCCATGATGGACCTCTTAAAGACTTCACCCAGGAACGAAACCCCACCTGGGACAACCTCTATAGTGGGACCTAACCTGCCAAAAGGCATTTGAAACACTAAAAGAAATGTTTGCAAAGGAACCGGTGCTGAAGCATCCTGACCCCGAACAACTCTTCATTGCTGGCTTATCCTTAATGATAGTCCACTAGGTAGGTTATTTTGAGTTTCTTTCTTAGGCTTTCTTCTTGCTCGGAACTGAGTAATTTTTCTTGAACCTCTTCTTCCCTTAATCGTTCATTTATCTCTTGCCTATTCTCAGGGCCATATTTACATTTCATTACCCTGGTGGGCAAAGATAGCAGGGAGATAAATTAAATGCCCAATTTCTCCTCCTATGAATGTGACCATCCTTAACCTTAAGAAGAAAAATCTAAACTTCAGTGTTGTTTCTGGGATGCCTTTTCACAAGCTATAGGGTGGTAAAAGAGTCGCCCCAGTTGTAACATTTCTTATCACACATAGCCATTGGTGCTTTAGGTGTTCTACCACCGATGCCTGGCAGTCTTTCCCATAAAGTATGAAATCATGCTCAGGATGAGGACCCATGCATCCTTATATATTACAAAAAGGCAGCTCATGCCATTGATCTTGTCCACACCAGAGGTGGGTTTCAGCAGGTTCTGACCAATTCTGGAGAACCAGTAGTGGAAATTTTGAGTAGTTCGGAGAACTGGTAGTAAAAATTCTGACTGGCCCCACCCCCATCCGTTCTCTGCCTCCCAAGTCCCAGCTGATTGGGAGGAAATGGGGATTTTGCAGTAACCTTCCCCTGGAGTGGGGAGGGAATGGAGATTTTACAGTATCCTTCCCCTGCCACGCCCGCCAAGCCATGCCACGCCCACCAAGCCACACCCACAGAACCGGTAGTAAAAAAATTTGTAACTCACCACTGGTCCACACCATTCTTTCTAAATCAGATTTGTAGCACCCAGCAAAATTATTGTTGGGAGCACAAATATAATGCTTCTTCTGTACAGCGCTGCTGATGAAATCATGTGAAATTGACATGTGGAAGGAATGTGTGTGTGTGTGTGTGTGTGTGTGTGTGTGTGTGTGTGCATGAGTGTGTGTGGTGTGTCTCTATACCCCTTGGTAATTTTTTTTTGGATAAGCAATTTGACCTCTGACATATTTAATTTGAGATCTACTCTGTTAAGAGAATTAGTATTGTCTGCTCCTCTATTTAGTCAGTAGTAGAGCTAAAGTATTGCGGTGGGAGCCTTTAAAACCTCCTCAATGAAATCAGAGGTCAATATTTTATAGGAAGGACAGTTGCAACAACCCTGCTCAAATTCCAAACTGCTGGCGCATGTTTTGATGACAATGAGATTTCCGCAAAAGAGGAAGGAGTGAACATTCAAGGCAGAGAGCTGTTTCTGTTGTCCTCTTGAAACTAAGCTAAACTGCATATGTGTACACACTGCTATTTAGCATGCATGCCAACATATTCTCAGCGCAATTAAAATGGCTGCACTATTTATTCCTTTTTCCTGATGTCTCATTCTGATCCACTCATGATGAGATGGCAGACAAGTTCCTGGATGAACTACCTATCGAATCCTAGGAGATTCTATTTATTACTGCATCCCAAATAAATTGCCCAACTTGTACTGAACCATATGGAAATGTCTCTGTTGAATTTGGCAACACAATTGGGTGGAAACCAGGTTGATTTTTTTTTTGTCCCTCTTTTTCTTTTCTTTTTTTATATCCTAGATTGGCTCAGGCAGAAAGCTCTAACTGGGCAAAGCAATCAGCCCTCAGGACCATAACATTGATTCAGAGGATGCTAACCAGCACAGTACTGCTGTGTGTTAAAAACACCAAGAAGATCCCAAATGTTGGTTAACAACTCCATTGGTTCCTGATGCCCAGGGCTAAAGTCTGCTCTACAAAAGGGCCAGTTGGGTGTTTAAAGATAAAATGGGTTCTGTGACCATTATGTGATTGGGCTGCTTGCATTTCAAAATTCAAGATTATAATGAACCACCTCATTCTTCAAATTAAAATCTTGAATCTCCTGTTTTTAAAATTCATTTTGGGATCTGTGTTTGTTCTTTGCAATGGAACTCAAGTCAGGACATTTAAACCAGTTCAATGATATTTTTGTTGTTGTTAGTTGCGAAGTTGTGTCCGAGCCATCATGACAATGTGGACAACATTCCTCCAGGCCTTCCTGTCCTCTACCATCTTCTGGAACAGGGGTGAAATCCAGTTCTGACAGGTTCTGGAGAACCGGTAGCAGAAATTTTGAGCAGTTCAGAGAATCAGCAAATACCACTTCTGGCTCGCTCCAGAGTGGGATGGGAATGGAGATTTTGCAGTATTCTTCCCCTGTCACACCCACCAAGCCACGCCCACCAAGCCGCACCATGCCCACCAAGCCATGCCCACAGAACTGGTAGTAAAAAAAATTGGATTTCACCACTGCTCTTGAGCCCATTTAAGTTCACACCAACTGCTTCAGTGACTCCATCCGGCCACCTCAATCTCTGTCATCCCATTCTTCTTTTGCCCTCAGTCGTTCCCAGCATTAGGCTCTTCTCCAGTGAGTCCTTCCTTCTCATTAGGTGGCCAAAGTATTTGAGTTTCTGTTCTGTTCGGGAGAACGAGGGTTGCTAGGAAACTGAGACGAGACAGTTTCCAAGATAAATCCTTTTATTAGGGTAACAGCTAACATGCAACAAGAACATGAAACCGGCAACAAAAACTTTCTGTCAAGCCGCTATTTATATAGGAGCTGTCAAACGGGTTGACCAATGGTGCACGTTTATTTTCCCGCCAGCTGGGCTGTCACGTCTTAGCCAATGGGAAACGTTTCCAGGTTGCTAGGCAACAGTGTTGCTTGCGGATGCAACACTCCTCTCCCCCCTGGATGGCGCATGCATAATCTTGCAAGTATATGCTGGGCGCCTGCGGCCCCTCCCAGATCGATGCAGTTCAGGAGTGTTCATACATGGAGGGGGTTGGGGGAGGAGGCTGCTCTGGGACCACTGGAACTACTGGAGACTGTGGTAAGACTTCATTTGGTGGCCCTGCAGATGGAATAAGACCTATTTCTTCAGGTAAGCTAGACGCCGGGAGCGTTGTATGGGAAGAAGCGTTAGGGACGTTGGCTGTTTGGGGATCACTTGAGGCCCTTGGCTAAGTCTTTCTCTCCCCCAATTCCCTCTCCATCCCAAGGTCCTTTCCCAAACGTTTTTCCTTCCCTCGTGCTTCGCCGAGCTTTCTTTAATTCTATTATTCCACTCAACATGCCATGATAGGGAGTAGTCCCATTTTATGTGTGTAGTAAGTTTTAGGGAGATATAACCCAAAAATTGACAGTGTCAGAACGTTGAAGGAAGTAAAATAAGACTCTTGTAAAAGGGCAAGCCTCACAGAATCTAAAATAGTTTCATTCAATAGATAAAGAGGCAAAGACATAATCTTTCATTGAAAGACCAAACACGTTGCCAAAAGTCGTTACATTTAAGAAATGTTGTTGTTGTTGTTAGTTGTGAAGTTGTATCCAACCCATCGCGACCCCATGGACAACGTTCCTCCAGGCCAGGGGTGTGCAACCTTAAACATTCAAAGAGCCATTTGGACCAGTTTCCCACAGAAAAGAAAACACCAGGAGCCACAAAACCATTCCTGTGCCTGACTATTTCATGAGCGACCACAAAACTAGCATATGTAGTTGAATTCAATGTTCTGTTTTCTTCTGAAACTTTTCTTTTCTTGGATTTATCCATGGTTGGCCTACCAAGGGTTGAAAAGCTCAATATATTGCGTGCCGGCAGGTGTTGCACATTGGCAGCTGTGATGCATATTTTGAGTGACAGGGAGCCACAGCAGAGGGGTGAAAGAGCCACATGCGGCTCCAGAGCCGCAGGTTGCTGACCCCTGCTCCAGGCCTTCCTGTCCTCTACCATCCTCTGGAGTCCATTTAAGCTCACGCCAACTGCTTCAGTGACTCCATCCAGCCGCCTCATTCTCTGTTGTCCCCTTCTTCTTTTGCCCTCAATCTTTCCCTGCATTAGGTTCTTCTCCAGTGAGTCCTTCCTTCTCATTAGGTGGCCAAAATATTTGAGTTTCATCTTCAGGATCTGGCCTTCTAAAGAGCAGTCAGGCTGATCTCCCCTAGGACTGACTGGTTTGATCACCTTGCAGTCCAAGGGACTCACAGGAGTCTTCTCCAGCACTCAATTCTTTGGTGCTCAGCCTTTCTTATGGTCCAACTTTCACAGCCATATATTGTAACTGGGAAAACCATAGCTTTGACTATATGCACATTTGTTGGCAAGGTGATGTCTCTGCTTTTTAGTAAGCTATCTAGATTTGCTATCCTCCACAGGAACAAGCACCTTTCAATAATATAGAAGAACACAAAACAAAATAAAACCAAGTAAGAATGGTTACTGGCTAAAGAAGAAAAGCAGAAGGAGTGGTGGAGTTAAGCATGTCATCAGCTTAGAATCCCTATGTTGCCACAAATGGGCCAAGTATAACGCCTCTTGAATGCTATTGACCTTTATCTGGCATCAATTTAGTACTGAATTTTAATTGACTACATTCTTGTGTATTGGGGTTGAGCAAATCCTTTGAACTACAATTTCACTTAAAAGTCTTGATCCTTTGTGCCTGACACTGAGTGGATTTGTATATAGGCATTTTAATGTGTGATTAAAGAATGAATGGCAAATGTGAAAGTGAAGTTTACAAAAGTACCCAAAACAATGGTTGTGATTCAATTCAATTCAATTTCATTGCAGTCATAGAGCAGTACATAATGGTCTATGTAATGGTTTGTCATAATGAACAAAATAAAATTAAAGCAGAGGTAAAATACATTTGTAAAACAACCTAACTAATATCTATAAATGAGGTCCAGAATACAGCCTATATTAAATTATAATGTAAACACTAACATTATATTAAATATAATAACATCTAAAACTGCAGCCAAATGTAAGTATCCAAAACAGATGTGAAAATATGAACCAAGTTGGGTCAATGGGTGAGGTAGAAGATAATTGCTGTGGTCAGATAGATGATAATTTTGGGATGTAGAGAGTAAAAGTAACTGGGTTATCAAACAAACAAAAGACAACTCTAAGATGTTAATAAAAAGCAATAATAAGGAAAAGGGGACAATCAAAACAACAGGTATGTTGGCATGTATAAGTACATTTATTTATTTAATTTGTCAAACATGTATAAGTTAACAGATATAAGTGTAAACATGATTATGAATACAGGAAATGGATACGAATAAATGGGGACAGTAGGACAGGGACGGTAGGCATGTTGGTGCACTTATGCACGCCCCTTACAGACCTCTTAGGAATGGAGTGAGTTCAACAGTAGACAGTCTAAGGTTAAAGTTTTGGGGTTTGGGGATGTAACCACAGAATCAGGTAGTGCATTCCAGGTATTGACCACTCTATTGCTGAAGTTGTATTTTCTACAATCGAGTTTGGAGAAGTTTACCTTAAGTTTGTACTGTATCTATTGTGTGCTTGTGTATTATTGAGGTTGAAGCTGAAGTAGTCATTGACAGGTAGGATGTTGTAGCAGATAATTTTGTGTACTACGCTTGGGTCAGACCGAAGGCGCCATAGTTCTAAATTGTCTAAGCCCAAAATTTCAAGCTTGGTGGCATAAGGTATTCTGTTGTGAGCAGAGGAGTGGAGGACTCTTCTCGTGAAATACTTCTGGACTTGCTCAATTGAATTAATGTCCGATATACAGTGCGGATTCCAGGCAGATGAGCTGTATTCGAGAATTGGTCTAGCAAAGGTTTTGCATGCCCTAGTTTGCAGTACAATATTTCTGGAGAAGAAGCTTCGCAAGATTAGGTTAACAACACTTAATGCCTTTTTGGCACTGGTGTTACAGTGAGCTCTGACACTTAGATTGTTTGAGATGAGTACTCCAAGGTCCTTGACAGAGTGAGGGTCGTCTACGAGGTCATATCCGCCCAGCTTGTATTTGGTGATTACATGTAATTACATGCACATGTAATTGCTTGTATGATGTTTACATTCATTTAGAGAGACTGAATCTTTTAATTTTCTTCATTTTTCCTGTAATGAACTGCAGGAGACAAAAATTAGAAAGTTATATCATTCAACTGTAGTCTCTGACAATCTCTGCACACAACCTGCAAAAAAAGAAGCATTCTTCTCTGTCTTCCTCAAATAATTTTATAGAGATTTGTTTGACTTCAGGAGCAATTGAGATCCTATGCATTTCTCATGGGACAATTCTCCAAATGGTTTCAAAGTTCAAGCATGGAGCGTCAACTGGCAGCATTTGGGCCAAGCTGTTCCATGAAGCAATTACATTTGGTACAAAGAAGCATCCTTATCAAACAGGAACTGTGAGGTCACAACCGAATTGCAAGTGACAGTTTGGCCAAAAAAAGTAACTTCTGATCCAATCCAGGTTGGTCATTGGCCTTTACTAGACAGGAACAAAAATATTTGTTTAAGACCTGCTTGATCAACCATGTATTTTTTTAGTGTTTGTACATTTCTAAAGCCCCACATTTCTTCTACTTTCTGCCCTGCTCCTCAGTCCTGGCTTCTGAATAATTCTCTTTCTTTCTTTCTTTCTTTCTTTCTTTCTTTCTTTCTTTCTTTCTTTCTTTCTTTCTTTCTTTCTTTCTTTCTTTCCTTCCTTCCTTCCTTCCTTCCTTCCTTCCTTCCTTCCTTCCTTCCTTCCTTCCTTTCCTCCTCCTCCTCCTCCTCCTCCTCCTCCTCCTCCTCCTCCTCCTCCTCCTCCTCCTCCTCCTCCTCCTCCTCTTCTAATGGTCCTTATCTTTTGACTCCCCTCAGATTACAATTCATGATATAACCCAGTGATGGCTAACCTTTTCCAGACTGTGTGCCCAAAGCATGCATGCATGTGTGTGAATGCGTGCACGTGTGCCCAACCCCCCAAAATGCAATGCATGTGGACCCCGCACATGTACACAGCCCCCTGCGCATGCCACACCCCCATGCATGTATGCATGGCCCCCCCATATGCGCCCCACCCCTGTGCATACGCGGCCGAGACTCAATGACTAGCTGGTTGGCAGGAGGCACGTGCACATGCGCGGCAGAGCTGAACTGGGGTGATGGCCCACGTGCCCATGGAGAGGGAGCTGCCTGCCACCTGTGGCACGTGTGCCATAGGTTCGCCAGCACGGATATAGCCTCTACATTTTTAAACACTGGAAGATTTTTTAAAATAGCGGGATTATAATTAGCTATGTTGTGATTCTGCTTAGAAAATTAGTATTTGTAACTCAACACTCTACCATTGTAGGTGAGAATTCTCACCCATTGTAGGTGAGAATTTCAGAGGTATCATTAATGACGAAGTATTCCACAATAATCATAACTTTTGGGTTCCAAATCAGGCTGTTTAGTGGATGAACTCAATACTCAGGCTTCATGCACAATGCATTTGTCTGTCTATTTTTTCTCCAATGTAAGGACATTGATGGATAGCATTCACACTGAAGACACTAGGGAAATGTATTCAGGCTTCCTCTTTAAACAAATTAATCTTAATATGGATCCCCAGACAAATATTAGGATGAGAATACCATCCTTCAGTTTTCATATATCTTCGAATTTCACAGTGTTCCTACTTCAGAAAAAAGTAGAAATTCACATCTCCTTTCCAAGAGCAATAGAACACATTTATGAATTGTTTCAGAGTGAAAGTAGCCTGGTCTGTCCACCTTAATTTGCATCAAGTATTTAGTGTGGTTTTGTTGCTGCAGGATCTGACACCAGTAGTTTCCAACTGTCAAAGGTGACCTACTCAATGCTATTCCTTGCAGTTACTTGAAGGAAGGAAAAGGAAGAGTTTTGGAGGCATGCAGGCTCACAACTGTCCTTCTGAAATAACTAGCAAAACTTTATTTTTTTAAAAAACAGAACCCATCATGTACTATAACTCAGCAAAAAGGAATCATAGGATACCCAAGGCTGTTTAAAATGCTAAATGTGAATTTTGCCTTTGGAGGTTGAAAGCATGATCCAAGGAGAAGCTGCATTGTGGATGATAAGATCCGGTCAAAGAGCTGAGTGCCAGAATGAGACAGTAACTCATCCACTTCTGCCAAGACTGGAAACTGGGCTCCACTTCTAATACCAGTCCAGCAACAGCCACCTTTGGCACTCCTAAACTGCCGCTGTAGCTAGCCCTTGCCTAAAACAGCTGTGCTTTGCAAAAGACTGCAGAATTCTGCCAAAGTTGGGGAAAGTTCAAGTTCACTCTCCCATCTCTTTTGATAGCAATCCATGTGTCCTTTTGTCTCACAGGAGCCGCAAAATCTAGAGGTCTTGATTTGCCTGGCTGGTGAATTGGCTGAGCAGTTCATTTGCTTAGATTCACAACATCATGTTGACTTACAATAATCTTTTAGCATATGTTCCCCAGGATACAAAGATGGGATAGAGGATGTTCTTGTTTTTATTTCTATGCCTGGATTCCAGTGATGGCCTAGTTACCTATCATCAACTCTTTCTGTGACTCCTTTTCTGATTAGTGATAAGTTCTTATTTTCTAACTGAGGATCTGAAGATGTCTATTTATGCCTCCACCACCTCAAGAGTTGATTGCTACAATAAGGTAAAGGTAAAGGTTCCCCTTGTATGTGGTAGTCGTTCCCGACTCTAGGGGGTGGTGCTCATCTCCGTTTCAAAGCCAGCGCTGTCCGAAGATGTCTCTGTGGTCATGTGGCCAGCATGACTAAACTCCAAAGGCACATGGAATGCTGTTACCTTCCCAACAAAGGTGGTCCCTATTCTTCTACTTGCATTTTTTACATGCTTTTGAACTGCTAGGTTGGCGGAAGCTGAGACAAGGAACGGGAGCTCACCCCGTTACGCGGCACTAGGGATTCGAACCGCTAAACTGCAGACCTTTCAATCGACAAGCTTAGCATCCCTTTTATTGCTACAATACAAACATGTTAAGACTGTTATAGTAGTTTTGGATGAAATCTACATTTTCTGAATGGGCATGTGGGAATGTTTCACTAATACTTTGTTTCACTAGTATATGAATTGGGTTTGGATTTGTGTTTTAGAACAGAAACCAAAATTTTGATTTAAATATGTCTTTGATTTAAATATGTCAATCCCTTTAATTTCTCTTTGTGATACTTGGCTTCAAAGGAGGAAATTGCCAGGTGAATGACCTAGTCAATAAAATCTGAATTAAAAACTCTAAAAGCTTCCTATAATCCACCTATTTCTCTTTGTTCATTTTCTGGTTTTTTTATGATTAAAATCAGAGGTAGTGGTGAATATCTTGTGTATAGTAGATACAATCTACTGAAAGTTACATTGAAGTTTGGGGAAAATTTTGGACCTAAAACTAGTTGATGACTAAGTCTTCATCTTTTTCTTAGTGAAATGTATTTGTGAGATAATTTATTTATATGCACTTCTATTTATTTCCAATTTAATTTACTTTGGAATAACGGTGTTTAGGACTACAGCCTTAGTCTAATTGAATGTATTCTTTAATTCTCTCTTAATGGCATGTTTTGAGACATTTGCCCTCCTGTATTCTAGGCATCCTACAGTTACCTGCTCTGAGGTTGTATAATAATAAAGCAAGCTGGTTCTTAATCAAAATTAATGTTCAGCACTCTGTATTTATGGAACCCTGAACATTTATAACAGCCATCATCTTACAAGAGCAAACCCCTTTTTTCAGTGAGATACAAGGGAGACACAGAGCACAGTCTTATATGTATTTCATCAGAAATAAAACCCATAGAAAATTTAAGAATTTATTGCAAGGTGAATAGGTTGCAGGATCCAATATGGGTCGGTCACTGGGCCCAGAGGTTTAGCCTTCTGAACTTTCAGACTTGTGCTGGAGCCCATCCTCAGGGAACTTCCCTCGACCCGAATGGTAGCAAGAACCACTGCTCTCTACCACGTTCTGGTGAGAGAGAAGTTCCCTGCGGATAGGTTCCAGCATGAGTCCAAAAGCTGGGAAGACTAAACATCTGGTTCTGTTGACTGACCCTGATTAGATCCTGCAACATTATCCTGGGACATGTATATTTGCCTTCATTCGTAAGGTGCATTGGTCTATACTGGAAAAATCAAACTACATTGACAGAAATATTACATGCTGTTACAGCAGGGATGTCAAACTCAGTTTCATTGAGGGCTGTGGTTTAGCTCAGGGGACATGGGCATGGCCAACTGGGTGGGTGTGGCCAACTGAGTGGCCATGGCCAGCTTGACCCCACTCACTGGCTGTGGGTGGGCATGGCCAACTGGGTGGCGTGGCCAGCTTGACGCCACTCCCCAAACTGCTGGCATGTTTCCTTTTCACACTGGGTAGACTGGGCCGAAGCCACACTGGCTTGATGTTTCCTCTTCACACTGGGTAGACCAGGCTGAAGCCACACTGGCCCAATATTTCCTATTTGCATTAGGTAGACTGGGCCGAAGCGACCTGGGCCAGCCCCTTACATTTTCCAGGATGGCCCCATGGGCCAGATCCAACCACATCTGTGTTTGACACCTGATTTCACAGGGGAAAAAATCATATATATATTTTCTACTAGCAATGAATCAAACAATTTCAGTTCCTTTGCTTTTCTCATTTCTCATTTTTAACTTCATTCTGTTCCTTTAAAACACACACACACACACACACTAAAATCTTGTCTCATGACCAAGCACTCACATTTTTATTTATTGTTTTACATGGCATACCCTATTTTTGCAATCTGAGTTTCAATATATTATTCTTGTTATATATGATGTATTTTTGTACAGATTATATTGCAAGTGCCTACTTTAAATCCAAATTCAGAAAAGTTCAGATTTTAAAATACAATGACATTTCAATTTGTGTATCAGTTCAAAAATGTGACAGTAAATAGAATTCCATTCAAACAGACATGAAATAAAATTTCTCCCACCATAATTTTCTATATAAAAATAGCTGCACACAGAAAATTTAAGTTTTAGAGGGGAGCGGTTTAGTTTATAATTGACACCCTATCTTCAGAATAGTTCTTCCAATCTGATGATAGAACACTAATGATAGAACATGGAAACATATTGTAGTACATGACATATATACTGTACGAACATGTTGATTGATGTCTAAAGAAAGTTAGGATTTGTTGCCTATCAATTGATGTTTAACAGTCCTTCCTATCCTGTGACTTACATTGATTGATTGATTGATTGATTGATAATTTATATAGTCGCCTACTCGCTCACAGTGACTCTAGGTGGCTTACAGATAATAAAAACACAATGTAGAAAAAAAATTAATACAAAATAATAATATAATAATAACCCCCCATAAAATGGTGGGTTGCTCCTGGTTCGGACTGGTTTGCAAGAGCCGGTAGTAAAACTGGTGGGAGGCTCCACCCACCAACCCGACGTTATCAGGAAGCTTCTGTGCATGTGCAGAAATGCATGCACATGTACGCACGCAAAGCGAGCATGCGTGCACGGCCCCGTTGCAAACCAGTAGTAAAGGTAAGTACAACCCACCTCTGCCCCCATATTCCAAAATATTCAGATAGATTCTCCAAAACACTGAGATGTATACGCAATGTTTGTAGAGGAAAGACTTTTCTAAGATATAATTTCTTCCTTTTCTTCCTATTATTAGTGCCTATTACTAACAGATTGGGATATTCATTTCAAAGAGTCAGGTACATGAGATGGGCTGCTATATACATCGAATAAATCCCATCCTGAAGGTGGATAGTAGATTAGATGATATCCTACCTCTATCTCATTGATGCACTGATTCTTTTACATAGTTTGTTGTGAATGTTTTAATTCTAATTCTAACGCTTAATATTTATAACTTTTTAAATTCTTTATGTTTTATTTATGGTAAGGTAAGCTGTCCAGAGTCACTTGATAGTGAAATGAGTGGGAGATAAATTCATTCATTCATTCATTCATTCATTCATTCATTCATTCATTCATTCATTTATTTATTTATTAGTTTGATTTATATGCCACCCTTCTCCAGAGACTCAGGGTAGCTTACAATGCTTTTAAGCAATAGCCTTCATACTTTTGTATATACCTGCTTAGTAGGGCTTTTTGGCCCCCCCTGAGCGGTGTTTTATTTTATACAAAATCAGCTTATTGCCCCCACAAACCGGGTCCTCATTTTACCTACCTCGAAAGGATGGAAGGCTGAGTCAACCTTGAACCTAGTGAGATTTGAACTTGCAGTAATTGCAGGCAGCTGGCAGCTAAATACTACTTTAACAGTAGTTTAGTCCACTGCGCCACCAGGCTCTTTAATAAAATTTAATAATTAATTACATACATACATACATACATGGCAATAATTCTTGCCACAGCTCCTGGTTCTAAAAAGATACTTTTGCCATCATCCAATAAAACAATTCAAATTACTATATCCCATTATTTAAAACATTGTTTGCTTGTTTATTTGTAGGCCTATGGAAATTCTCAGTCATCCAGGTCAAGGTTATCCTAAAGGTGCTTTATTTCAAGAGGCAACTGGACTTTCTGTTTTTTTGCTTTGAAAACGTTTCACTTCTCATCCAAGAAGTTTCTTCAGCTCTGACTGGAGTTGAAGCTATTGCTATAGCAATACGGTGTTTTCCCGAAAATAAGACATGTCCGGATAATAAGCCCAATCGGGTGGCTCTTGCGAGTTTGAGAAGTTTGATTGAACTTGAGAGAAGGTTTTCTTTTACAGCATGTTTCCCTGGACACAACGGTGAGGAATGCGACAGAGCTGGAAAGGTAAGATGCACATCCCGCTTCTCACCCGCCCTACCTGCCACCCCCAAATTGCATCCCTAAAGGGGGCAGGTGGTTAAGCGAGGGGCAGGAGGCCTGTCATGCCCGGGGATGGGGGGAGAAGAGACGGCAAGGGGAGCCACGTATCACTCACCATGTCTCGCTTCTACCCCACCTGCCACCCCTCTTGATAAAGAGACGGCAGGGAAGGAAAGCAGCTGTTGCCATTGGGGTGGGATGGGACATGTTGGGCTGCTCGGCCGGTGCAAAGAACAGGGAGGGGAGGTGACAGCAGTGACTGGACATCCAGTCCCACGCTTGCCAGCTCCTGCACCCCCAAAATAATAAGACCCCCTGATAATAAGGCCAAGCCCTTATTTGGGGGGGGGTCAAAAGAAAATAAGACCCTGCCTTATTTTCGGGGAAACATGGTAGCAATAGCACTTAGACTTATATACCACTTTACAGTGCTTTACTGCCCTTCTAACTGGTTTATAGAGTCAGCCTATTGCCCCCAAAACAATTTGGGCCCTCATTTTACCCACCTTGGAAGGATGGAAGGCTGAGTCAACCTTCAGCCTGGTGAGATTTGAACTGCCAAATTGCAGGCAGCCAGCAATCAGCAGAAGCAGCCTGCAGTACTGCGCTCTAACCACTGCGCCATCGTGGACAGTGGCTAATGGAAGGATTTATACTTTATTCTTTATATATGCTTATTTGTATCCCACCTTTATTATTTTTACAGATAACTCCAGGTGGTGAACATATACAACACACCTTTCTCCTCCTATTTCCCCACAACAACAACCCTGTGAGACGGATTGAGCTAAGAGAGGGTGAGTGGACCAAGGTCACCTAACTGGCTTTCATGGCTAAGGCAAGACTAGAATTCCCAGTCTCCTGCTTTTTAACCTGTTGCTTTAACTGCCGAGCCAAACTGGCTTTCATCTTATGCTCTCTTAGCATATCAAGTTTTGCTGACAAATTGTGACTTTGCCTGTGATTGATCACCTGAAATTCTCCGGTTTTTGGAAATAAATGGCTGACCCTCTGCTGAGCTGCCTCCCTGAATCACCAAAAAATAGAGAAAAAGCCTAATTAGTAATAGTATACTGGAGAGGAAGCCAAACACATTGCTCGACCACTGCCAAATAAAATTAAGCCCCAATTATTGATAAATGAAGAGTGGATTGTGCTGGAGCCTAGCCTGCAGTCGGAGGAAATACATCTGTCATTTGGCCTGCACAGGAGTCATTCATGTGTGGCATAACATCCTGTGCATCTATCATGCATCTGCAGATTTTTGTTGAAATTCACTTAGCTGTCTAACTAGATTCGATCTTCAGTGCTTTGTAGGTTGCAAGGATTTGGACTGACAGATGCAATGCTGGGCTGAAATGGTGTGTGACATGACTAGCTGTCCTGCATATTAATTATTATCGAACCCATCACAGCTGAAGCTTCAGAACTAATGGTCTGTTGGTCCTGTCTGGGGTTTTGTGTGCACGCACATGTGTGCACGCACATTTGGAGGCATCTTGTACATTTAGCAATTGCTCTTTTGCTCCAGGGCAAATAGGAGGCAAACTACAGATCAATGGTCCATTGTTACCGAGGGCATTTACTATTACTGAGAAAATTAAAATAGAGGTATTTGAAGTCGTGCAGCAGACGTGGAAGGAGCTCCCCACCCCACTTTTAAAAAGCTTTCTGCAAATTGCAAGTTCTGTAAATTGGAAAAAAAAAAGGGGGGGGGTGTCAGGAACCAAGGGAGAGGGAACAGAAACGGTGTAGGCCATTTCATAAATCTTAAATTGGTAAAATAGTGTATTAATTCTATTGTCAAATGCAAATGGAAAACAAACATTTGTTAAGATGATAAAATTGTAATGTCTGGCCTGATTGTTTTGAAGCTGGCTCAAACCCGTCATCTGCGAGACTTATTTATTCTGCTGCACTAAAGTTTGATTTAAAGTTCATGTAATTTCATCATCTTATTGTACAGAGAATTGAAAATAAATGTCACCTTCAAAGAAGAGAGCTAATGGAGTTTTCACTGGCTCCCCCCCACCTCCAAGAATATTCAAGACAATATTCTTCAAGCAAAGGGCTTTGTGGAATCGTTCTTTTCCAGAGCAATTTCCTTCACATTCTTCCTTTCCTGTAACTGGATCGCCTGTTCCTTTTAGGTAAAGGTTCCCTTCGCACATATGTGCTAGTCGTTCCCGACTCTATGGGGCGGTGCTCATCTCTGTTTCAAAGCCGAAGACCCAGCGCTGTCCGAAGACATCTCCGTGGTCATGTGGCCGGCATGACTCAACACCAAAGGCGCATGGAATGCTGTTACCTTCCCACCAAAGGTGGTCCCTATTTTTCTACTTGCATTTTTTACCTGCTTTCGAACTGCTAGGTTGGCAGAAGCTGGGACAAGTAACGGGAGCTCACCCCATTACGTGGCACTAGGGATTCGAACCGCTGAACTGCCGACCTTTCGATCGACAAGTTCAATGTCTTAGCCTACTGAGCCATCGCTCAGTGGCCAAGTTCCTTTTACGTTCCTTTTATGACACCTCAAAGTTTCTAAAAAGCTCATTTGGGCTTTTCCCATTTATTTGTTTTAGTCTTTTAGGGATAATAAATGTGAATCTAATGTAGAAATGCTCCTTTTCTTCACATCTCCTGGAACTGCTATTATTCTATTATTTTACTACTTAGTAGACATTATGTACAGAGAACGCTAATGGTTTAAAGTAAGATCGCAAAACTGTAAAGCCAAAAATGACCGCGATTGTTCCTTGTCAGAGAATAACTTGTTTTAAGCTCTATCTCAGCCCTATAATTAGTTGGCCTTGAGCCTCATATATTATCTGCTTTATATCTCTACTCTGTAAAATGGAGACAACGGGAACCAACTTAGCTGAGTTGAGAAATGTTATCATAAGTAATAGCCTTGATATGAATGGAAGTTACATATGAAGTTAGGTCTACTTCAAGAATGACGTACGACACTTGGTTGCTTTCTATCTGCCTAAAGTGGGTATAGATGTGAAATGATTCTATCCAGAAATAGCGCTGAATTTGTGAGCAATAACTCAGACTAGGTCCCAAAGCAGTGGTGGGTTGCCCCTGGTTCGCACCAGTCAGGGGTGGGTTCTAAATTTTTTTAATGCCGGTTCTGTGGGTGTGGCTTATTTTGTGGGTGTGGCTTGGAAGTCATGTGACTAGGTGGGCGTGGCTAGCTGGTCAGAGTCATTTCTGGAAGGTCCTCACACTTACGACCAGTCCTTGCACTTACGACCCAACTCATTTGTTTGCTTTTAACACTGATCAGCTGTAGGACGGCCCTTTGAAGCCCGGCGGCAAGAGTTTAAATAGTTTTTTTCCCTCTAGTCATCAGCTGGGACTCAGGAGGCAGCAATAGATTGGGGGTGGGACCAAATAAAAGGTAAGAATAACGTGGGTGGGTGGAGGGGTGGGAGGGGAGAACTGGTTCGGTGACGTCATATCGTCACCGCTACTGGCTCGGCCGAACCGGACTGAACCGGGAGGAACCCACCACTGGCACCAGTTCTATAGAACTGATAGTAAAACCGGCGGGAGGCTCTGCCCATTGAACCTGACATCATCAAATCACTTTTGCACATGCGCAGAAGAGTGTGCGTGCGGCCCCGTTGCAAACTGGTAGTAAAGGTAAGTAGAACCCAACCCTCTCCCAAAGGTGCTTTTTTCAGGAGACAACTGGACTTTATTTAGAGCATATCTACATGCTACATAAGCCTCTTTTGGGTCCATTGGAAGCAAAACTGTTTCACTTTCCATTTTATTTTACCCACTAGGATTCTCACCCTCTTTACTTTCATGTGAGCAGACACACTGTTGTTTATTACGTACCCGTGTATAGAAGAAATTGCACTAAGCACTTCTGCTGAATGATTCTTGCATTTTGACCATGACACATGTCAACACAAAAGGGTCAGTTCTTTCTACAACATTTCTACCACCATTTGGTGTCAAGGAGAAGGAGAAGGAGGAAAAATCCAAAAGAAACAGACTGCCGTAAAATTTTATAGACATTTGTAGGCACTATTAAGAATGCAGAAATGATTGCTATAATTTCTATTTTAAAAAACCCCACATCTCATTTTTAAATAGGAATGTGGCACATCTCATTTCTAATTTTGCAAAGGGAATACAAAATTGGTCATTGCTAGAAGGTTCATTCTCCTACTCTCCAAAGATAAAAGAGAATATATATTATGTTATATCGCTTCTTGAGTGACAGCTGACTCTTGGTGATATTGACAGATAAAAGTCTCCAAGCCATCCTGCCCCTTGCTGCATTGCCCAACCTCAGCAGATGCACCCCAATAGCTTCCAATGCGCCATCTATTCATTTCATGCACTGTTAGCCTCTTTCCCCATCCACTTGGTCCAGCACTATCATCTTTTCCATAGATGCTTCAGCCCACATGATGTATCCAAAGAATGATAATTTTTGTTTTATGATTCCTGTTTCCAAAGAGCAACCAGGCCTGATTTCCTCTAGTATTGAATGATTGATTGTCTAAGGTCCCAGTTAGCATATAATTTGTATATTTGTAGATATGACTTGAGAACTAGTTTGGAGTAATGTTTTAAGGCACCAGCCTAGAAACTAGAAAGACCTAGTCCAGTGGTGGGTTCCTCCCGGTTCGGTTCAGTCCAGTCCGGTTCGGCCGAGCCGGTAGCGGTGACAATATGAGGTCACCGAACCGGTTTTCCCCCCGCCCTCCAACCCCCCACCCCCCCACGTTATTCTTACCTTTTATTTGGTCCCACCCCCAATCTATTGCTGCCTCCTGAGTCCCAGCTGATGACTAGAGGGAAAAAAACTGTTTAAACTCTTACCGCGGGGCTTCAAAGGGCCATCCTACAGCTGATCAGTGTTAAAAGCAAACAAATGAGTCGGGTCGTAAGTGCAAGGACTGGTCGTAAGTGCAAGGACCTTCCAGAAATGACTCTGACCAGCTAGCCACTCCCACCTAGTCACATGACCTCCAAGCCACGCCCACAAAATAAGCCACGCCCACAGAACCGGTAGTAAAAAAAATTAGAACCCACCCCTGCTCCAGTTGTTCAAGCAATTGCCAGGAGTCAGGATTGACTGAAATGGGTAGGGGGGTCTGTAGTTCACCAAAGTAGAGGGGAGAGAGAGGGAGGGAGGGAGGGAGGGAGATAGAGAGAGAGAGAGACAGAGAGCGAGACAGAGAGAATATAAATGTAGATGAATGAGCCGTGGTGGCGCAGTGGTTAGAGTGTAGTACTGCAGGCTACTTCTGCTGACTGTTGGCTGCCAGCAATTTGGCAGTTCGAATCTCACCAGGCTCAAGGTTGACTCAGACTTCCATCCTTCCGAGGTGGTAAAATGAGAACCTAGATTGTTGGGGGCAATAGGCTGACTCTGTAAACCGCTTAGAGAGGGCTGTAAAAGCACTGTGAAAGCAGTATATAACTCTAAGTGCTATTGCTATTGCTAGATATTCGTAAAATTTAAATTTCGCTGGAGAAAGCAATTATGTTTGGAAGAAATAGCGGTAAAAGGAAGAACATGATGGCTGGACCATCAAAGCCAGAGCATAGAAGAACTCAAAGAAGCAGTGCAAGATTGGCAGTGGTAGAGAGACCTGGCCCATAGAATTAGGTTTTGGTCTTGACTGAATAGATATCATCATCATCATCATCATCATCATCATCATCATCATCATCATCAAAATTTAAATAGAATCACAATATTTCTTACTATACTATACAGAAGAAGATTGTGTCTAGGGTTATCTGGATATCCCCTATGGGTCAGTGATGGAATTCAATTTTCTTTTTTACTACCGGTTCTGTGGGCGTGGCTTGGTGGTCATGGTGTGGCTTGGTGGGTGTGGCAGGAGAAGGATACTGCAAAATCTTCATTCCCTCCTCACTCCTGGGGGAAGGATATTGCAAAATCCCCATTCCGTCCCCACTCCTGG
>NW_027257447.1:0-20595 GCF_029215685.1 Pituophis catenifer annectens
TAATTATGTGCAAAGGAGAAGTATAATTACCTGCGGAAGATAGTAATCAGGGAAAATGATAACGCTGGATTCCCATCTTATATAGCTGAGAGCAAACTAGCTTGTTTAATCTCTTCACCTGTGAGTTTGTGTGTGTGTGTGTGTGTGTGTGTGTGTGTGTGTGTGTGAGAGAGAGAGAGAGAGAGAGAGAGAGAGAGAGAGAGAGAGAGAGAGAGAGAGAGAGAGAGAGAGAGAGACAATGAATTAAAACTATATAAATCTCTTAGTGAAATGTAATTCTTCCATCTAGGGTCGTGATGGTGAACCTATGGCACGCGTACCCGACATGGCATGCGGAACCATGTCGCCTGGCACACGTGGCATCGCCCATTCCTCTTCCAGGTTTCTGGCACACATGCGTACGCGATGATCAGATGGCCTTTATGCATGTGGCAGTGCCAGAAACCGGAAGAGTCTTCCGTATTCTGGCGTGAGCATGCACGCCGGCCAGTTGATCAGCGCAAGGGCATGCACGGCAATAACCGGAAGACTCGCTGGGCAGTGCGCATGAGTGCACCGGAAACCAGAAGTACCTTATCTGGGCAGTTCCTTTTCAGTACTTGGTGCCACGCACGTGCGTGCACGAGCTCTCTTTTCAGCATTTGGTGCCAAAAAGGTTCGCCATCACTGATCTAGGGGTAGATGGGAAGTGACTATACACACACAGAGATGTGTGTGTGTGAAGAGAAGACACCTTCTTATGTTTTCATGAATGTAATATTATCTTCCTCAACTGAGGACCAGAAGCATTAGAAGAATCTTATTGAATCAGAATGTGGCCCATCTAGTGCAATGTTTGGTCTCCTTCAGTGAAATACCCTTTTCCGTAATGCAGTTACACCTCCCTTATTTTTTACCATAACCTCTCATACTAGATAGCTTTATGCAGTGGTGAAATGTAAAATTTGTTACTACCGGTTCTGTGGGCATGGCTTGTGGGGGGGGGGTGTAATGTGACTGGGTGGGTGTGGCCAACTTTTTTTTTTTTTTTTACTTTTAAAAACATTTTTTCTACAACCTTAAGAGGTTGCAGAAAAAAAAAATGCTTTTAGAAGCCTCTGATGATCCCAGCTGAGCCGTGCGATCATCAGAGGCTTTTTTTTTTTTTACTTTTAAAAGCATTTTTTCAGCCGAAGAGGTTGTACAAAAAATGTTTTTAAAAGTAAAAAAAAAAAAAAAAAGCCTCTGATGATCGCGAGGCTCAGCTGGGCATTGGGGGGGGCAGGGATTTTTGCTACCAGTTCTCCAAACCACCCGCCGCCATCGCTACCGGATCGGGCGATCCGGTCCGAACTGGGAGCATTTCATCCCTGGCTTTATGGTTGTTATTGTTCTGGGCCTCATGCTAGGAACCTCAAAACTAGCTCCCTGTATTGACTTTGGACTGCTCAATTTGGAAATTTGCCTTTGTTAATTATGTCTTATCTACAATTAATTGCATTTCTTGCTGCCTTGCTGTTGGGGTTCAGAGAAGCAAGTAACTTTCTCCCTTTCCTGTCCCAGAGCTCCTCTGTGAACTAAGGAGATACCCATGGTTGTGTCACAGGAAGAGGACATATATTCCAGAGTTCAACCAGGATTTTGAAAGAACCGTCAACTGCATCATTGAGATATTCCCTAAGTGCTCACAGGAATCCATCCTGAGGTAAGAGAAAGGGACTTTGTAATGGCTACACCTAAATAATTCAATTAGAGATCCTCCTTGTTCGTTGCTGAGGGTTTCCCATAAGCCAGTAGTGTTGATTTTATGGGAAAAATACATTTTATGTCACCTGTTCTATTGTTAACGTGATGTAGGAAGCCCTCCCCGCCCCCCGAGAAAGAAATATTTTGGGGAATATTAAAAGAGGCAGAATGTTATATTTCCCCAAAGAAGAAATGGAGAAACATGCTCTTAAAGGCAGAAAGCAGCCCCAGTCTTCCTGCATAGTGAAACAGCCTCCAGCAGATGCCTGAAGTCTTTAGAGATTGATATTTTGTGCCCATTAAGAAAGACTGGGTTATGTACAAAAGCCAGGGATTTTTGGCATCAGATAAAGACATGGTTGGAAGAGATACTAGACCAAAACATAGATTTGAAACTAGAACTATTCCTACTAGGAATCACAAAAGAGAAACTTAGCAAAGGATTGATACACTTAATGCTGCATGTTATAACAGCAGCAAGATTGGTTTATGCGCAATATTGGAAAAAGGAAGAAATCTCCCCTGGAAGAAGAAATAATAAAGAAAATCTTGACATGTGCAGAAATGGATAGGCTGACACTAGAAGTTAAAAATAAGGACGAGATGGAATACTATAAAATTTGGAACAAATTATACCAATGGTTGGAAAGCAGAAAAGGAGTTGGAACAAAAAAGAGTTAGGGTTCGTAGAACTGACACGGGACAATATTTAGACAAATATGCAAATGAAGACAAGGGATATATGAGATGAAGACAAGGGTTTAAAAGAGCAAAGTAGCAATGTATGATAGGTAGTTATATTTGTATATGTCATATCCATACATAAAATATGTATGGATATGACAAAACCAGGATGGTCACACTGTGTGCAATGTTTTTAATGTTTACTTAATAAAAAACTTAAAAGAAAAGAAAAGAAAGTTTGGGTCAATCTATTCACAAACAAAGCACCTCAAGATCCAGGTGATGGAATTAAGAAGGACAGGACATGGCTTTTAGGACATTGTAGGACTAACCCACCACCACTAGAATAGCAAAAGACACAAGGCTCACTACCCCACCCAACCAGTGGTGAGTTGCCCCCAGTTCGGACCGGTTTGCAAGAACCGGTAGTAAAACTGGTGGGAGGCCCCGCCCACCGCCCCGGTTGTCGTCATCGGCCATCTGCACATGCACAGAAGCTTCTGTGCGATCCCGTTGCGAACCGGTAGTAAAGGTAAGTAGAACCCACCCCTGCGCCCAACCCCATTAGCAGCATCTCAGAACCCTATAAAAATCCATGTACTCATCAAACCAATTTGTCAGCTGCCCCAGAACTACATGCTGTTGTTGGTTCTGCTTGTAAATAAACTTCCTTTCCTTGCAGCCAGTCAGCCTCCATTTTATTTTCACTGCCTTTCTCCCGGCTTGGAACTGGACCAGATCTTTCTTCCAACAATAGCCTGCACCATATTTTTCTTTTTGTCACCGGACAACTATTTGCAAGTAGCCTTAACTAATGTTTATAGACATTAGTTAAGGATGAGATATAAATTGTACCTCCATACAGCAAGTTTCCGGCAGATAAAGATATAGAATTCAGATTGGACTGCATGCAGCTGAGCTACAATGCTTGATGATATCCTAAACTCATTTTGTAGCCAAACTATCCTTTTGCCTTTGTGTATCAACTCTCCCACAAAGAAGTCAAAGCAATTAATCATTATAATCACTTTTTCTTGCTTGGGTAATTAGTTATGTCATAAAATATCAGTCTGCTTCTTCAACTAATTCCCTGAACCTCATCTTCGGATTTCTCATCAACATTTTATTAATCCCATGTAGCATTTATTTCTTCTGTATAAGTGGTTCTCAGCTGCCTTACTTGACATGCTGGATTTTGTTTCTTTGGTTTCTCCTTATAGTAACATCTTAAGGGAATTCATAAGGATTGCTTCCCATCACTTGTCAGGAAGAGGAAAGTGGCCCATCACCAGTTAGAGAAGATTCATGTCAATCATAAGGTCTTATATCAGGAGATTTGTATAATTAAACTCCCGGTCCATCTCATATTCCCATGACTTCTACAAAGCCTGCAAAGACAGTAAAACTAACTTCAGGCCACTCAGAATAACAGAGGGACCTTGGAAGTCTTCTAGTCCAACCCCCTGCTTAGGCAGGAAACCCTACACCACTTCAGACAAATGGTTATCTGACATCTTCTTAAAAACTTCCAGTGTTGGAGCATTCACAATTTCTGCAGGCAAGTTGTTCCACTGATTCATTGTTCTAACTGTCAGGGAATTTCTCCTTAGTTCTAGGTTGCTTTTCTCCTTGATTAGTTTCCACTCATTGCTTCTTGTCCTACCCTCAGGTGCTTTGGAGAATAGTTTGACTCCCTCTTCTTTGTGGCAACTCCTGAGATATTGCAACACTGCTATAATGTCACCCCTAGTCCTTCTTTTTATCAAACTACACATACCCAACCCTTCTTCAAATGTTTTAGCCTCCAGTCCCCTAATCATCTTTGTTGCTCTTCTCTGCACTCTTTCTAGAGTCTCAACATCTTTTTTTACATCGTGGCAACCAAAACTGGATGCAGTATTCCAAGTGTGGCTTTACCAAAGCATTATAAAGTGGTATTAACACTTCACGTGATCTTGATTCTATCCCTCTGTTTATGCAGCCTAGAATTGTATTGGCTTTTTTGGCAGCTGCAGCACACTGCTGGCTCATATTTAAGTGATTGTCCACTAGGATTCCAAGATCCCTCTCACAGTTACTACTATTGAGCCAGGGACCACATATGTGCATTTTGCTTTTCTTGCCTAAATGTAGAACCTTACTTTGTTCACCATTGAATTTCATTTCATTAGATAGCACCCAACGTTCAAATCTGTCAAGATTCTTCTGAATCTTGAGCCTATCTTCTGGAGTGTTGGCTATTCCTGCCAGTTTGGTGTCGTCTGCAAATTTGATGAGTTCCCCATCTATCCCCTTGTCCATCTATCCCCTTGATGATTCCCCATCTATCCCCTTGATGAAGATATTGAAGAGTCCTGGGCCTAAAACAGAGCCTTGGGGATACCCTGAATCCTTCGTATTTCTTTAAGAATTTAAAAAGTGGAGTGTGGATTGGAGAAAACACTCAAATGTTATCTTCCACAAAGTTTCATTTGTGCAACTACAGAAGGAAAAACCATCACATTTTGGGATATAGGGATCCATAATCTACCGAAAATGAATGTGTCCAAAATATTTCACCTCCTGATGACCTTGCCAGTTATGACCAATTAGCTTTATTTATTATGGTTTTGTAATGATAGTATCATAGTTTTTATTACTACAACAGTTCCAAAGCTGGCTTCAAGTAGTTCAACTTATAACTATTTTTACCCGCTAAATTTAAATAAATAAATAAAGCCAGCTAAATTCTCTACCACTTAAAAAGTCATGAAAGGAATCCATAAAAGAGGATAAAACAAGAATGCCAATAGTAATCACTAGACATGCCCACACAAATTTAATCAAAGCTAGACAAATACGTCTTTGGCTGGCAGTGAAAATTTAAAATGCCTGGTGTCAACCAGAAGAGTATAGAAGAGCACAAAGGAAGAAATCCAGAATAAAACATCTGAACTCCAAACAGCATGGTAACTCAAGAAAATTCTTTAAGTCATTCTGTTTGAAGTGTTGGTCATCCCATTTAATGTATTAAATTAAATTGGTTCAATACTCCAAATTACAGTGACAATTCAAATGGAATTGATTCAACGTTCCAAAGGAGAATGGAATTAAAACCAATTCTCTCTCTCTCTCTCTCTCTCTCTCACACACACACACACACAGAGAGAATACACTAAATCCTTTATTATCGTAATCTAAGTCAGTTATTTAAAAAACAAGAAAAATATTTGATTAATACGCTGTATGTGTACTGTATGTGTATATGTTTACATATTAATAATTTTTTCCTTTTCTGCTTTTTTTTTGTTTTCCTGGTTTCTTATTTTATTTTATTTTGTAATTTTTTTTCTACTTCTTTCTGGCAAGCAATAAATAATAATATACAGAGGTGGGGGGCGGGAATGAAATAAAAAAGCATTTTTTGACCGAAGCGAAACACCTTTTGACAGAGCCCTTAGTCACCAAACTAACAAAGAGAAAAGAAAATTAGAATTTAAACTTAGAGAAAAATCTGTTCTCGGGGAATAAGTATAGGATAATATAGGTGGTTGTGGTGGTGGTGATGATGATGATGATGATGATGATGATGATGATGATTCTGTATTGACCTACTCATTTTTACAAGGAAAAAGTCTTGCTTCTACTCCCAGATGACCTAAACAAAGCCACTAATGCAATCCATCAAGTTTGGACTGTGGCGCAGTGTGTGTTTTGCACACTGACTATATAGATTCCCCAAGCTTTCATAAGGTTGGCAAGACGTGTTATCAGTGGCATTATCAGCTTGTAATGCAAATGCATTAAAATGAATTACTGTGTAATTACTGCTGCCTCTGACAGATTTACCTTGAAGTTACTATGTTGCTGTTGCTAAAATAACACGAGTTATTTCATGATAATTATGTAAGCCAGGATTTCCGTTGCACACAATTCTTTTGCGATAATCAAGGCAGGCATTGTGCCAACACAGCAGCAACAGTTCATGCTCAAAGAAAGGAAAGAATGAGGACACAAACTGGAAAAGCAAACAAACTTGCCAAATGCAGCAAACATGGGAGGAAAAGAAGAAGAAGAAGAAGAAGAAGAAGAAGAAGAAGAAGAAGAAGAAGAAGAAGAAGAAGAAGAAGAAGAAGAAGAAGAAGGAGGAGGAGGAGGAGGAGGAGGAGGAGGAGGAGGAGGAGGAGGAGGAGGAGGAGGAGGAGGAGGAGGAGGAGGAGGAGGAGGAGGAGGAGGAGGAGGAGGAGGAGGAGGAGGAGGAGAAGGAGAAGGAGAAGGAGAAGGAGAAGGAGAAGGAGAAGGAGAAGGAGAAGGAGAAGAAACCTTCAGGGAAATAAGATTGAAAAACAGAAGTGGGGTAGAATAAACAAATAAATATCTATGCTTGCTAAGATCAATGATGATGTGCCCAGGGGGTTAGCTCTGTACTTTCCATTCCCACAAGCCAGCATTCAATAATCATCAAGTTTTAAAAACCCAGTTCATAGTAGACATCTTCTCCTTCTTGTGCATTCAGAATGTGTAATTCAGTTGGTAATATTGATGGAGCACCAATTCAGAGACAGAGACAGAGACAGAGACAGAGACAGAGACAGAGACAGAGACAGAGACAGAGACAGAGACAGAGACAGAGACAGAGACAAAGAGAGAGGGGGGGAATATACCCTGGAGGAAGAGGAAGAGAATGAGAGAGAGAGAATGAGAAAGAATGAGAGAGAGAATGAGAGTGGGAGAGACTGAGCGAGCGAGCAAAAGAGAATATGATAGAGACAGAGAAAGAACTCTCAGAATGCTAGAAAATGCCTTTTAAGATTTCCTAGTGAGGTTGGGCAACTGATTAGCTTTTGGAAGATACCTGTGGATAATATTATTGGTGCTGTACTTTTTATTTGGATTATGGAATCCGTCCATAATCCAAATGATGGAATCAGTCAACCACAAGACTCACTTAGAAGCCACACTGGCAGTTTCAGGGTAGCTTTTCCTGACTCAGTCACCCATTATGCCAGCTCCAACTACCCCTGACCTCTTAAGAAATTTCCATTCTGGTTTGTGCCCAGTAATATTGCTTTATGAAGGGTACTATCATTCCACTTAATAATAGCAATAGAGAAACTATACATTTAAGTCCCACACATTAAAATGAAAACGTTTACAATGGGTACAGCATATCTTTTAGAATATCATGGAAGATGCAGTCCAACAGAGGTGGGTATAGCATCAATAACAGAGAAAACGCAGGAAAAATGCCTACCGTACTATGTTTGGCTCAGTGGAGAAATCCTAATTAAAGCATTGCTGGAAAAAGTTGGATAGAATAGAATAGAATAGAATAGAATAGAATAGAATAGAATAGAATAGAATAGAATAGAATAGAATAGAATAGAATAGAATAGAACTGGAAGGGACCTTGGAAGTCTTCTAGACTACCCACCCACCCACCCCACTCAAGCAGGAGACCCTATACCATTTCAGACAAGTGACTGTCTAGTCTCTTCTTAAAAACCTCCAGTGATGGAGTGCCCATTATTTCTGGAGGCCAGCTGTCCCACTGGTTAATTGTCCTCACTGTTAGGAAGTTTCTCCTTAATTCCAGGTTGCTTCTCTCTTTGATTAATTTCCAACCATTGTTTCTTGTCAGTATTCCAGGTGTGATCTTACTAGAGTTTTATAAAGTGGCACTAATACTTCACATGACAGATGCTGTTTTTCTTAAGTGTTCTGACTTAGGCTTCCTTAGAAACTATACAGCACAATCTTAGTCCCGGCAAACCTCTTTTATTCATACAGCTGTGAATTATTGTCATTCCCAGTCCGAAAGGCTTCTCAAACAGTCTTGCGGGGGAGTGTTTACAAACACCCACCTTATCTCCCTTGGAATCCTGCCAGAGAACTAATTGCCAAATGCAGAGCAAGGCCAAACTTAGCACAGAGTCAAACAGAACTTTCCCACAGCTTTTATCAACCAGATGAACTAATTGCTTCCTGAAAAAGCTCACGTCCTGTTCGCTTCTTTTTTATGTTGTATGGGAGGGGCCAATCATCTCAAAGCCTTACTCCCAAGTCGACCCTGTTTTCTTAATTGTTCCTGTCTTCTGGCAGCTCTGCACATGCGCACACTGGGAACAGGCTCACACTGTTCTTCTGCCTCGCTGATGTCAGGCTCCGGAGACTCCGGAGGCAGCAAAGAACTACCAGATGGCCTTGGCTTCCTCTCTCTGCCTCTGACTCAGAGCCCTCGTCCGAGCCTTCCCCAGACTCCAGGACTGGCCCACGTTCCTCTCCAATCTCCTCACTGTCCGAATCTGCTGCCAGCTCTGCTGGCCATTGGCGGGCCACAACATTAGGATGGTTGGTACATCCTCCTTTACCTGATTTGATTTCCAAATAGGGTGGAATGAATTCCATCTCTCCATCACATACTTTCCCTTTGAGGCGGCCCTAATGAAAACCTGTTATTTATTTTTTTTATTATGGCCACTGCAAAAAATCTAAGGAAGCAAAAGCCCC
Source organism: Pituophis catenifer annectens (assembly GCF_029215685.1). Taxonomy (NCBI): domain Eukaryota; kingdom Metazoa; phylum Chordata; class Lepidosauria; order Squamata; family Colubridae; genus Pituophis; species Pituophis catenifer. The sequence continues at coordinate 8,899 of NW_027257447.1, forward strand.
CACCAATTCCATTCTAAAGAGAGGCTGCTTTTGAGCATTTGCTTTTTTTCCCCCTCACAAACAAGAGCAGTTTTCTCTTGAGATGTATTTACTGATTTGGATATAATAGCCTGATAGAATATGATCAGAAGGCACAACAGTAACAAGCCTCTCTCCTTCCTTTCTCTTGTCACCTGCGGAATATTTCTTACACAATTCTTCTCAATGATAACTAATCCCAAATCCTCTTCACAGCTTTTCCTCTTTTTTTTTTTTTCTGTACTTTTATGAGGTATGTTGGAGTTTTGTATTACCAATATGAAAGAGAGCTGATTTTAGTTGTATAGAAGAAGGGGCTTCTCAAACTGAGGCTGCGTCTCCTATATTGTGTTTGCCAGGCGCTGATGCTTTATTTGAGTGTCTTTAGTCTTCTACAATTTCCTGATGGGATTAAAATGTTGTTTGCTGACACACAGAGGAGTGGGTGGAAGAATCTTCCAATTGAAGGCTGATTATTTTGAAAGCAGGGATTGCACTTTTCCTTGCTGGCTGTCGTCGGTTTATGAACCTCTACGGGTACATCTGGGATATCGCCACGAGAAATCACATTGTAATGAAGAAAATATAAGCATAAATAAGTACATGTCTCCACAAGGAGCGACAGTCAGATGGATTTGTTGTGGCTTGTTGGCCGCTGGCCCAGTGGTGGGATTCAACTGGGCGAACCGGTAGCAATGACTGTGGTAGGCTATGCCCACCCGCCCGGACATTATGCCATCCTATTTTGCCACATTTTGGAGGCCATGCACATGCGTGGAAGGTGCGCACAAGCACAAAGAGCATGCACAGAAGGCTGAGCATGCATGGAAGGTGGGTGTGCTCACATTTGCATGCACACTCACATTTGCGAGCCAGTAAGGAAGGTAAGTGAATCCCACCTCTGCGCTGGCCCCTCCAGCAGCCGAATCAGAGGAGGCAGCTGCATGGGAGTCAGGGTCAGCATCAGAGCAACCTGAGAGTTCTGAGGGGGAAGAGGGAATGGAGCTGGCAGAGAGAGAGAGAGAGAGAGAGAGAGAGAGAGAGAGAGAGAGAGAGAGAGAGAGAGAGAGGCGGAGCCTGTGCCATCTGTCAGCCCTCAGATGGAGAGTCAACAGCCTCCAGGTTTGGAGGTCGCTGATGAGGAAGAAGAGGAACAGTTGGGTCCAGTGCCTGATGCTGTTGTGGCCCCACCCTCTGAGCCTGTCCCATCGGAGGAAGAAAGCTCCGAGCATGAGGAAGAGGAGTCAGCCAGGCCTCCCTCTCCAGGCCCCTCCCCTCTGTCACTGTCTCAGGTGCCGGCCGAGGGAGAGGAGATTAGCAGGGAGACAGGTGGCTTGGATGAGAGCGAGGGAGAGACATCATTCCTGGACGCACGCCTCCGAAGGTGTGATAAACGATTACAGCAGCTCAGGAGGCATGCTAGGAATTAGAACTGAGTCACTGGACCACACCCCAGAGACTATATAATAGAGGGTGGTGGCCAGTGATCCTTGTGACGAACAAAAGTAAACCTTGGATAGTCACTAAAGCCTCGTCCGGAACTGCTGAGAGAAATATTATTCTGATTGGACTTTTTGTACGCTAAGTATCTTATCTTTCTGTTTTGTGGAAATAAACGCACTTGGCAGATGGTGTGTAAATCGCTGCCAAGTTGGAGATAAAGACCTGGGTGTGTGCCAAAGTGTTTCCTTAACCCTCGGCTGGCTGTGTTTGTGTGTGTGTGTGGATGGGGACAGATCAGATGCGTGGATGCACAGCAGGCAGAGGAGAGGAGAGCAGTGGAAATCTATGGGCCGGTCCTTGGGACAGAAGAGCTACCTCTGCTAGCGAACTCCAACCCTAGCTCTAGGGATAAAAGACAGGGGGTGGAGATTAATAGATCTGGGAGATAACTATTCATCTTCCGGCTGGATGGACTTGTTAGCCTGCAGTGAGAGAGAAACTTTTTGCCATTGCTGATGGTGCTCCTAATTAAGGAATCTTTCAGTTAACTTCAGAGGGTTTGTTGTGTTTGGAGAGCTGGGTCAGAACAGGATTATATGAGAAATCACACTCTGAAGCTTCCCCTAAACCGTTCTCCTAATATTCAGAGGCCACTTAAAATCAGTGGCACAGATTCCAAACTTGCAAATCTCCCTTCAAAACTCATTCTTTTATTATAAGGATTGTTTATAACAATCTGCACCTTGTTATTATATTATATATATTATATTGTTATTATAATGAAACAGGAGGAAACTCTTGGAATTTTTTTCTGGTTTTTTCAGGGTAGCTCTCACTTGATAAAGTATTTATCAGCATTGCCAAAAAGGCATTAAGAGTTGTTAACCTAATCTTGCGAAGCTTCTTCTCCGGTAATATTGTACTGCTAACTAGGGCATACAAAACCTTTCCAGACCAATTCTTGAATACAGCTCATCCGCCTGGAATCCATACTGTATATCAGACATTAACACAATTGAGCAGGTCCAGAGGTATTTCACGAGAAAAATACTCCACTCCTCTACTCACAATAGAATTCCCTATGCCACCAGGCTTCAAATTCTGGGCTTGGACAATCTGGAACTGCACTGCTTGTGGTCCAATCTAAGATTAGTACACAAAATTATCTGCTACAATGTCTTACCTGTTAATGGCTTCTTCAGCTTCAACCACAATAATACACAGGCAAACAATCGATACAAACTCAAGGTCAACCGCTCCAAACTCGATTGCAGAAAATACGACTTCAGCAACAGAGTGGTCAACGCCTGGAATGCTCTACCCGACTCCGTGGTTACATCCTCAAACCCCCACAGCTTCAACCTCAAACTGTCTACCGTGGACTTCACCCCATTCCTAAGGGGTCCATAAAGGGGGCATGCATAAACGTACTAGCGTGCCTACTGTCCAGGGGTGGGTTCTACTTACCTTTACTACCGGTTCGCAACAGGATTGCTGCAAACTGCTGAGAAGTTTCTGCGCATGCGCAGATTGCCGATGATGACATCCGAGGTGATGGATGGAGCCTCCCGCCGGTTTTACTACCGGTTCTTGCGAACCGGTCCGAACCAGGGGCAACCCACCACTGCTACCATCCCTGTCTTATTGTCCCCATTTATCTGTACTTACTTCCTTTGTTTATGTTTATACCAATACCTGCTATCTTGTACAACAAAACAAAACAAAACAAAACAAAATAAAACAAAACAAGAATGTGGAGCTAGAATTCTTCCTATGACTACTTGGCCTACAGCCTCCTCCCTTTATTTTAAAGTCTTCCCTTGCTGCTTTCCTTTGAAAAATTAGTTTCTCCTTTCTCAAGACAACTGAGCTGGGTTTCTCACCAAGAGGCAGAAATCCCTGTGTTTCCACAAAGCTGCTACTCAGCTTGCAAAATTAATTTGCAGCAAATGTCGTGTTCCTTCCCAGTGATAATGACCCTACCTGACACCCTTCTTCCTTTTTTCTTTCGTGTTTACAGCAACTTGAAAAGCTAATGGAGAAGAAGGCTAAAATTAACAGCTCGGAAATACTTTGTTTAAGCTGCCACAGATTAACAGAACTCCATCAACCCAGCTGCACTACAGTGCAACAACAGGCCAGCATTGCGTTCCCCCTTGAATTAGAATGCTGCCAAGGGTAGGGGGAGAAACCTTATGAGACGCAAGTAGTCCTCAATTTCCAACCATTCATTTAGCGTTCCAGCTGGAATTTCTAGCATGTATGCGCTATTGAAACAGCGACGTATATGCTGGCTGGGGCATGTCGTGAGAATGGCTGATGGTCGGATTCCGAAAGATCTCCTGTATGGAGAATTAGTGCAGGGAAAGTGCCTCAGAGGGAGACCACAGCTGCGATATAAGGATATCTGCAAGGGGGACCTAAAGGCCCTGGGAATGGACATTAACAACTGGGAAACCTTGACCTCCGATCGTTCAGCTTGGAGGCTAAAGACGTAGCATGGCCTTCTCCAATTCGAAGAGACACTTGAGGCAAAGAGGCAGTCCCGGAACCAGCAAAATCTGGGATCTGGGCAGGGGACAGAATGTATCTGCCCTCAGTGTGGAAGGGATTGCCACTCTCGAATTGGCCTTTTTAGTCACACGAGATGCTGTTTTAGGACCTCTTTCCAGAGCACGATACCATCGTCTCTTGAGACTGAAGGATGCCAATGAATTTAGCGTTCATTCAAAAACCCAACAGCCCTGGAAAAGTGACTTATGACTAGTCCTTGCACTTATGACAGCACAATCCGCACAATCACGGGATCCAAATTTGGGTGCTTGGCAACCAACATGTATGTACAACAGTTGAGTCCTGTGATCACTATTTGTGACCTTCTGAGTCAACAGGGGAAGCCAGATTCACTTAGCAATCCTGCGATTCGTTTCACAAATGCAACAATTCACTTAACAACTATGGCAAAAACAAAAGGCTGTAAATTCAGGCACAACTCACTTAATAATCTGCCTAGTTTAGCAATGAAAATCCTGGCCCCAACTGCAATCCTAATTGGCCCAATTTTAAGAGTGCACATTGCAGTTGGTGGAGCCTCCCGTTTGTTGCCTTCAAGACAAGTTGGAGCTTTTTCTTCAATTTCTTAGTGAGGGTAGACCACTAAGGCTATCTAACCCTATCCCTGCAATTAAAGCTGTAATGGGGAGCAATTGTATTTATTTCATTTATTTATTAAATTTGTTTGCCACCCGTGTCACTGCAAGGTGACTCTTTAAAATCCTCTACAAACCAAAAGGGTTAAGGAAAATGAGCTGACCTGTCAGCCCAGTTTCTTGATTAAAGACCTCCAAAGGCAGATGTACACATAGACCCCGCACCACCATCCCAAAATACTCACAAAAACTCACTTTGAAGTGGGCTTTGAAAAATAAGAGAAAACGTGCTTCATTTTGTTTTGGGAGTTTTGGAATGCTTGCATACCAAAAAGCCAATAATAGCAATAGCTCTTAGATTTATATACCGCTTCACAGTGCTTTATAGCCCTCTCTAAGCGGTTTACAGAGTCAGCCTATTGCCCCCAACACTCTGGGTCCTCATTTTACCAACCTCGGAAGGATGGAAGGCTGAATCAACCTTGAACCAGTGAGGATCGAACTGCTGGCAGTTGGCAGAATTAGCCTGCAATAATACTTTCTAACTACTGCGCCACCATGGCTTAGATAGCAATAGCACTTAGACTTATATACCGCTTCATAGTGCTTTACAATCCTCTCTAAGCGGTTTACAGAGTCATCATCTTGCCCTAAACAATCTGGGTCCTCGTTTAACTGACCTTGGAAGGATGCAAGACTGAGTCAACTTTGAACCTGTCAAGATCGAGCTGCTGGCAATGGGAAGAATTAGCCTGCAACACTATATTCTAACCACTGGGAGGGAGGGAGGGAGGGAGGGAGGGAGGGAGGGAGGGAGGGAAGGAAGGAAGGAAGGAAGGAAGGAAGGAAGGAAGGAAGGAAGGAAGGAAGGAAGGAAGGAAGGAAGGAAGGGGAGTAGCTATACCACTTACACTTATATACCACTTCACGGTACTTTACAGCCCTCTCTAAGCGGTTTACAGAGTCAGCATATTGTCCCCAACAATCTGGGTCCTTATTTTACTGATATCGGAAGGATGAAAGGGTGAGTCAACCTTGAGCCAGGTCAAAAAAGAAATCCCAACTCAGAGCATCCATGTTGAAGATCAGAGAATTATATAGCAAGTTTGGAATCAACGGAGGTGATGGTATTTTCTTTTGTTTGCTGTGATTTTAAGCCATGAACTTTCTTTGGAGACTGTTTTCGAAGAGATCCTGCCTGAAATGAGCATGTTTTTTAAAGTAAAGATTCTCCTTTCCTTGCCTTCTTCCTTTCATGCCTTTCAACTTTCTTTCTGTTCTTTGACCTTGATGTATTTAACAAAGGCTTCTGCTCTTAATTAATAAGGGATCGTCACTCACATATTTGGCACGCATCCCATCCAAGCAAAGAATAAAGGAGGATTGTCATTTATCTCCTCCCAAGTAATTCAGAGACAGAGGAGAGGGAGGTCTTCATCTAAGAAGAAGAAGAAATTGTGGCCAGTGGCAGTATTAACAAGGTTTCCCCAAAGATTGTAGCAGTGGTGAAATCCATTTTTTTTTTACTACCGGTTCTGCGGGCGTGGCTTGGTGGGCATGGTGTGGCTTGGTGGGCGTGGCTTGGTGGGTGTGTCAGGGGAAGGATACTGCAAAATCACCATTCTCACCCCACTCCAGGGGAAGGATACTGCAAAATCACCATTCCAGAGGTGAAATCCAGCAGGCTCTGACAGGTTCTGGAGAACCGGTAGCGGAAATTTTGAGTAGTTCAGAGAACCAGCAAATACCACCTCTGGCTGGCCCCAGAGTGGGGTGGGAATGGGGATTTTGCAATATCCTTCCCCCAGGAGTGAGGAGGGAATAGGGCAGTGGTGAGAGAGAGAGAGAGAGAGAGAGAGAGAGAGAGACAGAGAGACAGAGAGACAGAGAGACAGAGAGAGAGAAACAGACAGACACACACAGAGAGAGACAGACAGACAGATGAAAAACATTTGTTTCTTATCAGGAAAGAAGACTAGTTGGATTTTGCTTGCTTCTAGAAATCATCCCTTCCTTGGTGTGATGGGAACCAAGATAAGAATCTCTTCCCAGAAGCCTTTGCAGAGAAATTCTTTTACATCCTCACTCCAGGGTATTTAACAACTGTGGTGTTCAAAGGAATTAAATTGCGGTGTTTTAGCCGGCACATAGCTACAACAATGTAGAACAATTTAACAATTGAATTTATGCTTGTCAAAGATATCAGAGATCTGCTATAAGTAAAAGAATAACCCGAACGTCAACTGCACTCCCGAGACTATGCAAAAAAGGAGGGAGGAAGGGAGGGAGGCTGTTTTTATTTAAATTTTTCCTGAACAAATTGCGAGAGAAATCGTGTAAAATAAACCATATTTTATTCCCATACCGTAAATGCTATTAGATTAAAATTTGCAAAGTGACAAACTTCTTTGTGCATTTTAATCACACTGAGTAAGCAGTGCAGTAATGAAACTTCATTATATGATTAGGCAATGCGTTTTTCTTTGTGTAAGCCTTTTTTTTTTAGCAAAAGAAAAAGAAAAAGCCCACTTTTCTAATGTGCTTGCTTTCCTTTAAAGCACCAACCAATCTTTTATTTTTAAAAAGATAAAAATGGGACATATACATACCCTCCCTCTACCTTTTTATTCTTTAGAGAAGTAAATGTTGTTTTCCAGTGGTGAGAATGTGTAACCCAAGTGAGTAGCATAACATTTCAAGACACTGGTGCAATTTATGGGATTTACAAAACGAGTAGGGGGGGTTGGGATCTGCCATAAGCACTATCTTTGAAACATCTAGGTTTTAATATTATTTTCCCATTATAAAAGTTTTGTTTCCTCATTATTTAATCATTTCAGTCACATTCACTTAGTTGCTAATTTGTTAAGGCACAGATTCATGTTATTATTTATTACCATTTTCTTTCAGGCTGCTCTTCTATTTTTCGCCACAAATTTGCAGTCCTGGAAGGAAAGCTAACGTGAATAATTAACACTATTCTGTTTTCTTACAATGTTTCAGAATTTGTCTAAGGAGAAAACAACAAAACTAAGTGCACTACAAGATAAAAGGCAGCCATTCTGGAAAGTTAAGAATAGAATAGAATAGAATAGAATAGAATAGAATAGAATAGAATAGAATAGAATAGAGTAGAGTAGAGTAGAGTAGAGTAGAGTAGAGTAGAGTAGAGTAGAGTAGAGTAGAGTAGAGTAGAGTAGAGTAGAGTAGAGTAGAGTAGAATAGGAGTAGAGTAGAGTAGAGTAGAGTAGAGTAGAGTAGAGTAGAGTAGAGTAGAGTAGAATAGAATAGAATAGAATAGATACGTTCATCAAGAATCATAAGGTACAACACTTAATGATAGTCATAGGTTACAAATAAGCAATCAGGAAACAATATCAATATAAATCGTAAGGATACCAGCAACAAGGTTACAGTCATATAGTCATAAGTAGGAGGAGATGGGTGATGGGAACGATGAGAAGATTAATAGTACTGCAGCCTTAGTGAAGAGTTTGACAGTGTTGAGGGAATTATTTGTTTAGCAGAGTCATGGCGTTAGGGAAAAAACTGTCCTTGTGTCTAGTTGTTCTGATGTGCAGTGCTCTATAGCGTTGTTTGGAGGGTAGGAACTGAAACAGTTTATGTCCAGGATGTGAGAGGTCTGTAAATATTTTCACTGCCCTCTTTTTGACTGGTGCAGTATACAGGTCCTCAATGGAAGGCAGGTTGATAGCAATTAGCATAAGATGGCAACAGTTAGAAGAAGCCACTAATATTTCATTTATGAATTAATTGTTATCAAATATATATAGCCACCCATCTCACACAAGAGGACTCTGGGTAGTCTACAACAAAGCAGAATAACAGAGTAACAGAGTTGGAAGGGACTTTGGACATCTTCTATTCTAACTCCTGCTCAAGCAGGAAGCTCTGTACCATTTCAGACAAGTGGTTGTCCAATCTCTTCTTAAAAATATAGTGTTAGAGCAATCACAACTTTTGGAGGCAGGCTGTCCCACTAATTAATTGTTCTAAACCAATCCTTAAAAATGAATAAAACCACAAATTAAATAATCAACATAAATAAACCCAAGATAGTGATAGGGTTAATTAAGATGTCTTATGTGGTGCAACCATCATCTGGGCTCTCTACTGTCAGGGGATTCCCAAGGCTTTATGAAAAAAAATAAAATTTTGAGAGCTTTTGTAAAGTTTATAAGAGTTGGAACTTATCGATATATTATCAATTATTATCGATTATCAATATATTGTATATTATCAATATACAATCAGCTGGGTGTGTGTCAGTGGTGAAATCTAAAATTTGTTACTACCAGTTCTGTGGGCGTGGCTTGGTGTGTGTGTGGGGTAATGTGACTGGGTAGGCGTGGCCAACTTTTTTTTTTTTACATTTAAAAGCATTTTTTCTACAAACTTAAGAGGTTTGTAGAACTTAAGCTTCTGACTATCAGGCAACTCAGCTGGGATCGTCAAAGGCTTTTAAAGGCATTTTTTTCCTACAACTTCTTTGGCTGAAGAGGTTGTAGAAAAAATGCTTTTAAAAGTCTCTGATGATCCCAGCTGAGCCGCGCGATCATCAGAGGCTTTTTTTTTTTTTTACTTTTAAAAGCATTTTTTCGGCTGAAGAGGTTGTAGAAAAAATGCTTTTAATTTTTTTTTTTTTTTAAAAAAAGCCTCTGATGATTGCACGGCTCAGCTGGGCATGGGGGGAGAGGGCAGGGATTTTTGCTACCGGTTCTCCGAACCACCCGCTGCCATCGCTAGCGGATCTGACGATCTGGTCCGAACCCAGGGGACCATTTCACCCCTGGGTTCGCCCAAACCGGCTGAATTCCACCACTAGCACCCCCGCACATTATCAATCCTGTTGGCGCTGAGCTTCTCAGTAAAGCTAATGTCCAAGCCAAACACACTGGTAGAACCAATAACCAGGTCTTCCTCTCTTTGAAAAGTGAAGCACATCCTGCCTATACACAGAAGAGATCTTTGAATAAAATGAAGGATGGACTCTTTTATTTCCCCGCTGGAAGCACACACCTTTTTAATAGCATGCCTAATGAAATCCAATGCACATAACATATATAACAATGGCTGACTTTCTTTGATCCTCATGAATAAGGAACAATTCGGACAATTACGGAGGATAATAGATTAAAAAAAAAAACCCACACATACAGGTCAATTATCCCCCGGAAGATGAAGTTCTCAGCACAAATTAAAGGATTGTGTTAAATTGCTAGGTTGCATGGGACAACTTAGTCAAAAGAAGTTACTGCAAAAAGAAGAAGAAGAAGAAGGAGAAGGAGAAGGAGAAGGAGAAGGAGAAGGAGAAGGAGAAGGAGAAGGAGAAGGAGAAGGAGAAGGAGAAGGAGAAGGAGACGGAGAAGGAGAAGGAGAAGGAGAAGGAGAAGGAGAAGGAGAAGGAGAAGGAGAAGGAGAAGAAGAAGAAGAAGAAGGGGGTGAGTGGAAAACGGGCAATGATCTGCATGGGAAACTGCCAAGCCCAGAGGAATTACTTTAAATGCTTTGCCTCGGGATGTTTCCACTTCTTTAACGTCACCTAAGGAACAAGCGTGGCATTTTATACCGTGAGGCTACCATAAAGCATAAGACCATTTTCAAATGTCCTGAGGGGGTCACAGGGGTTAAGCAGCTGTACCTGGGATGTCCTGAGGGCTTCCTGTTTTTCCCGTTGGTGGGATGGCGATGAGTTCCTTCCATGACAAGCCAACTGTGCCTCGGCAACATATGCCTCATGTGAGTGAAATTTCCCTTCAATAATTGATAGACCACAGCTGTATCACGATAGGGCCCATCTCCTCCTCCACCCTCAATTACAAGGACACCTGCCGGAATGGTTTTCACAGGGTGGCAGCAATGATGCACTTATATCAGCGGGGTTTCTCTTAATGTAGGCAGTTTCAGAGTTTGTACTATACAGCCTTGATTCTAAATACTGCTTCCGAGTTTCGGTTTTGGCACTGCATTTATGCATCTGACAAAACTGCGATTCACGCCAATGCTCTCGTAGCGTGGAATAATAAATGCAATATAGAAGTTTCTGGCAAATCTTTGATGGCTACTTTAGCCTGTTGGACTCCTCCTTGTCTATATCCAAAGCTTGTAATGACCAAAGTGAAGGGGACGAGCAAAACTGTACCACTCCAGATTTGTTAATATGAGCCAGCAGTGTGCTGCAGCTGCCAAAAAAAGCCAACACAGTTCTAGGCTGCATTAACAGAGGGATAAAATCACAATCACATGAAGTGTTAATACCAATTTATAATGCCTTGGTAAGGTCACACTTGGGATACTGCATCCAGTTTTGGTCATTTCACGAGGTAAAAAAGATGTGGAGACTCTAGAAAGAGTGCAGAGAAGAGCAACAAAGATGATTAGGGGACTGGAGACTAAAACATCTAATGTACGGTTGCTGGAATTGAGTATGTCTAGTGTAATGAAAAGAAGGACTAGGGGAGACCTGAATAACAGTGTTCCAATATTTGAAGGGCTGCCACAAAGAAGAGGTGGGGGGCTGAATTTATTCTCCAAAGTATCTGAAGATGAGACAAGAAGCAATGAGTGGAAACTAATCAAGGAGAGAAGCAACTTAGAACTAAGTAGGAATTTCCTGACAGTAAGAACAATTAATCAGTGAAACAACTTGCCTCCAGAAGTTGTCAATGCTCCAACACTGGAAGTTTTAAAGAAGAGGTTGGATAACCATTTGTCTGAAGTGGGGTAGGGTCTCCTGCTTAGGCGGGGGGTTGGACTAGAAGACCTCCAAGGTCCCTTCAACTCTGTTATTCTATTCTATATGAACTACAGTGAAAGTTTATCAATGCAGTATTTTAAAGATTATCAACCCTATTTCTGTCTAACAGTATTCATTCATGTCAAGTGAAAGAAATTAGGAGCCAGGGTTAGGTCCAAAATGACTACAGGTTTATTTCATGATACCTCTAAACAAGAATTTGAATTACTAACACTCAAGATTTGAAAGCACGTAAAAAATGCAAGTAGAAAAATAGGGATCACCTTTGGTGGGAAGGTAACAGCATTCTGTGCACCTTTGGTGTTTAGT
>NW_027257448.1:0-20542 GCF_029215685.1 Pituophis catenifer annectens
ACTGTCAGACTGAACCCCTGGAGAAAGCAGTGACAACCTTTTAACCTCCTTTCTCAGTGAAAGTGCCCAAATATTTCTCTGGAACAAAATCCCAGCATTGTTTTAAGTAGCTCTTTTTCAATTAAAGGGCCCTATTTTCTTTAAGATACTTTTTTTAAAAAAAAAAAATCTGCATTGGAAGCTGATTTGATCCCAGCCAGGGGAAGAGAATTGGCTAAGCAGAGAGTATATATCCTTTGGAGAACTAACCTTTCTTTATAACTGTCTGACCACAGTTAAAATACCAGCAGACTTGGAAAAAAAGCTCCACAACCTCAGCAGCGATTTCTTCCTGCAAGCCAAAGCACTGCAGGAGTGAAATTTTCTGAACAGTGGGGAAGGCTGCCGAGCAGACATTATTAGTGCTCTGAGCATTATAATCTAGTTATGGAAACTTTTGTGAAGCATGAGGTGCCGAGCCAGAAAATCCCACCCATTACTTATGTATTTGTTATCAAGGAAAGCTTTTTTGTTTTTTCATTCCACTGTATTTAATCAACAGCAGCAAGGGCAAAATGATCTACTAGGAAAATAAAATGTACACATTTTTATAAGAATAGTGAGTGCAGGTATCTTAATCCTCCTACTCCTTTGTAAGAACAAAAGGTGGATCTGTACAAGCAGTGCATACCACCAGTCTCCTGATTGCCACACTCATGGAATATACAAAGCATGCTCAAACTCGTCTGACCATCATTGTTTTCCCTCTATATTTGGCTTTTCTTTCCTTGACTGCTTGTGATGGCTCTTTTGGTGCTGCCAAGTACAATGTTTTTCAAAGTTGTTGAATTATCAGTGTTACTTCTGGGATGCTGTTGGGGTAGATGTTTGCTACTGATGGGAAATGGGAGAATCATGTCTGGAAATTCACTACAGATATTAGAAACCTGATTAGAAAGAATAAAATATGGTTGTCTGACAAAATCGGCTTGTGAAATTGATGAAAGAGGGGCCAAGCACCAAGGGAAGGGAAGGGAAGGGGTCTTGATTTCTACTTTTCAAAAAGACCAGAAAAGATTTAATTTTTTAAAAAGTCAAGTACACAGAAGCCAAGGAACAAACTTGTTTTTATTCCAGAAGCAGTCTGGTGTAGAATTAAAGCCAACCAAAGTGAGCCTGGGATATATAAGTAGGTCCTACTGGATCTTATCATGTATTTGCCAAGTATCAGTATCATTTCCCCCCCACTATTTCTCAAATTCACTATTTTTCAAAATAGTGAATAATCTAAAGGGTTCGATAAGAAGGCTAGAATTGCCAGCTCAAAATGGATACCAATTTGTTATTGTAACCAACATTATGATTACATGAAGTCCAACCTGTTCATTTCTCAGAAAGATTTCTTTACATTCGGAATCTGAAATTTCAGTTTATAAATGTTTTATTTATCAATTCTAGCAAATAGCCAAAATGCTAGGATTATGGCATTTAGGGTGAGTTCCTAAAAGTAAATGCATGCAGCATGTTTTTTGTGCTTTACGTTTTTACCCAGCTGCTTGTTTGTAAATTACTGGTGGCTAGAATGCAGGGGCCACAATCTAGCAAAGGCTCATATCCATTCAGTCCTGTCAAAATAGAGTGGAACAGTTAAAACCGGGCCAAATATGTCTTCAGTGTGCGTGAGTTCTCTTCTTATGGAAAAGAGGCTACTGTTTTTCTACTTCATTCTTAGAGTGCTTTCAAAACTCCTTAGAATGGATTTTGATGGTGCTTCTGAACTTATGTCATTGTCAAAAGGCAGTGGAGAATGCTGTGACACATGGCCGTATCTTTCTGCAGTATAACCTCTTGCTCACCTTTCCTGGTCTGAAAAAGGTACTTCTTCTTCTTGTGCCATATCCATCATCGGACGTTGGCGATCATGTTGGCAATCCTATTTTTGTCAACAGCCATATGAAAAAGTGCTGTTGAGTTTTGTCCAAACCAGTCCCTAAGGTTTTGAAGCCATCATGTTCTTCTTCTGCCTGGACCTTGTTTGCCTTCAATCTTTCCCTGGAGGGTTAAGTGAAGGATGCTGTATTTTTCTGGGTATCGTATCACATGTCCAAAATATTCTAACTTTCACTTTTTAATGGCTTTGATGATTTCCCTTGGCTTTCCCAGACGGCTTATTACCTCCTCATTTGTGATTTTGTCAACCCAGTTTATACGTAACAGCCGTCTGTAAATCCACATTTCAAATGCTTCTAGTTTCTTCAAGTGGTTTTCTGTTAGAAACCAACTCTCCACTCCGTAGAGCAGGATAGAAAAGATGTAACATCTGACAAGCCTGATTTTCAGTTTTAGGCTTATGTCGTGACTGCAGAAGACCTTTTTCATTTTGAAGAATGCTGTTCAAGCTTTCTCTATCCTTGTCTTTATTTCACTGATCATGTCCCAGCTTTCATGTAAATTAAAACCAAGGTACGCGATCCTTTCAACTTTTTCTAGTGGTATTCCAAATTTATCAGTGGTAAATGAATGGGTTGTTTGCTGATGACCATGATCTTGGTTTTTGAGCTGTTAAGCTACAAGCCATATTTTTCAGATATTTCTGAGACTCTGTTGATGAGGAGCTGAAGGTGGCTGGTGGCTCAGCAGACTGAAAGCATTGTGATTAACACCAGCTGTCTGCAATTACTGTAAGTTCGAATCTCACCAGGCTCAAGGTTGACTCAACCTTCCATCCTTTCTAAGGTAGGTAAATTGAGGACCCAGTTTATGGGGGCAATAAGCTGACTTTGTATAAATATACAAAAAGTATGAAGGCTATTGCTTAACGCATTGTAAGCCGCCCTGAGTCTCCGGAGAAGGGCGGCATATAAATCAAATTAAAAAAAAAAAAAGGTCTTCATGCTTACTGGCAAGCAGAACTGTATTATCAGCATATCTTAAATTGTTGATCTGAACACCGTTTAGTTTGAGGCCAGCATCGATGTGAAAAAGGTACACGGGAAGAATTCTCCATAGTATCTTTACTTAGAATTTAATTGAAATGTCACTTTATAGGAAGCCAACTGTCACATTATCTTTTACTTTGGAAAAAAAGAATGCTTGAACAAACTTTTATAAAAGCAGGTGAACTGCAGTTTATAATTACAGGTTTTTTGTCTTTTCCTAAGCTTCTATGTGTTGCACTGTGTTGGTTTCTTTTGAGTGGTGAGTTCATTTTTATTTTGCTATATTTGTATGAAAATGGACGAATAATAATAAAAAAAGAATACAGAAACCAGGAGCACTACAGTACTCAAGGGACCCTGAGGACACAGATAAACCTCCACCCTCTAAAAGGATGCAAATGACCAGCTTTCTGCAAGGAATATAAATCCTTCCATTCCCCACCATCCTGTCAGAGCTGAAGAAGCTTCTTGGATGAGAAGCGAAACATCTTCAGAGAAAACACAAGAAAGTCCAGTTGTCTCCTGAAAAAGCACTTTTGGGACAACCGTGACCTGGATGACTGAGAATTTCTACAGACTTTTTTAAAAAGAAAGAAATCTGGAAAGCCATGGAGAATGAAAACCATTGGGAAAATGATTATGCATTTTGGGAGGGTAGTTTTTAATGTATTTTATTATTGTTATTGTTATTCTTGCAAAGTAGAAAAACTCTCAAGTCAAGTTTTTGCACATTGTTTTTACACGAAAAAACATAATATTATATTATATTATAATAATAATCATAATAATAAAACATTTTAAAAAAAACTCTCCTCCCAAAACAATCCCTTTTCAATAAAGTAAGCTTGAAAAAAATGCTGGAGCAAATTTTCAGCACAGCATTAGTTGGAGCCAGTTTCAAAGTTGCTGCTTTCAGAAGGAGTTTATCTCATTTAATTTTAGCTATGCCAGATAACATATGCAACAGCATCCAGGTCAAGGCGCTAAGCATTGGGAAGCCAACTACAGATAGAATTTCTCTTTCTGTTACTGACCCAGCTTGAAAAAACAATCTCATATTCATTAAGTATTTTGACTCATGGATACCGCCTAATATAGAAAAGAGAAACAGAAGTCCTTGAGGCCAATCGTCTGTTGAAGCCCAGCCAACACTTAGTTCCACTGCAAGGCAGCAGGTGTGAATCTGTGCCAACAGACATGATCCCCAAACTCCAAATTGGAGAGAGTTAGTAGAAAGAGGCCAGACCATGGGAAAAAGCCAAACACTTTAAACCTTTTCTTGCTCAAAAAACTCATGTTCGAGTCGATGGAGAAAGAGATAGATGAAATATGCAAATTGAATCTAAAACTTAAACATGGAAGCTACTTCTTTGCTTAAATAATGAAGTTTTGTAATGCTGTAAAACTGTTCTGTGTAATGAACAAAAGTGCAAAAGTGTAAAATATTTTATATTAGCCAGAAGTTATCAACATGTTTTTCTGAATGAACCCATGTTTCATTTTAAAAAAACAGGTGAAAACAACAATACAGCAACAGAAAATGCCTGGGAATATTTTCATACAGGAAACATTGCAGACAGAGAATGGTTTTGATGGTCTGATTGGTTTCCATAGGGGCTGTCATATTTGGGTTGCAGAAATCCAGCTGATGACGAGATGACAGCAGAGACATTCAGAAACATCTAACTCTTTATCTTCATCCAATTATATAGATTTTTGCCATCCAGATATCATAGGCCTTTCTTTCTTTTCTTTTCTTTCTTTCTTTCTTTCTTTCTTTCTTTCTTTCTTTCTTTCTTTCTTTCTTTCTTTCTCTCTCTCTCTCTCTCTCTCTCTCTCTCTCTCTCTCTCTCTCTCTCTCTCTCTCTTCTTTCTTTCTTTCTTTCTTTTCGTACCACCTTATTATTTCTATAAATAACATACCTTCCTCACCACAATAATCCTGTGAGGTGAGTTGGATTGAGAGAGGGTGACTGGCGCAAAGTTACTAGCTGGCTTTCATGGCTAAGGTGGGACTAGAACTCATGGGCTCTTGCTTTCTAAGATAGTACCTCTGGTTTGGTTTGGGGTATAGGAATTATATCAAGAAGAATATATTATGTTTTGGTATTCTAAAGAATCCGGGTGCTTCCCAATGATGCCAATTAGGTTTATCAGTCAAATGGCTTTATATAACTCTGCTGACTCCTTTCCCCTAAGGGTGAATGCTTTTTCCCCCTTTTCTGTTTTAGTAAAATTTGTAGTAAAGTCCCCCCCCTTTTTTTTGTCTTTCTAATGAGATTGACAAAATTAAAAATTAAAAATAAGATTTCATTGGTAGTGCTGGGAGCCCTCTTGCCCCTTTGTTCCATTTTGGCAATCATAAATGAGGCAGATGCTTAATGAAGCCTTATTCTCATCCACTGATCAGTGATTTATTCTCTACTGTCTGACATCAATTTTGCTTTGACATCAATTTTGCATGTACTTACTACTAATTTCAGCAAAGAACAGAGCCGGGGACATAAGACAGTTTGTATTTTTTTGTTCAGGTGAAAATGTACAATGCAAGAACAGTCTTCTCCTTATTGAATTCTGTTTAGCTTTCATGCTATGCCTTTTTGCACTTTGCTTCTGATACTTGTTGACATTGTTACATGTTTTAGAAAATGAAAAATGCTGAAGAAATGTAAGATTAAATGGAAAACAGTAAAAAAGTATAAAGGTAAAGGTTCCCCTCGCATATGTCAGAAGATGTCTCTGTGGTCATGTGGCCAGCATGACTAAATGCCAAAGGCGTGTGGAACGCTGTTACCTTCCCACCAAAAGTGGTCCAAATTTCTTCTACTTGCATTTTTTACATCTTTTCGAACTGCTAGGTTGGCAGAAGCTGGGACAAGTAATGGGAGCTCACCCCATTACACGGCACTAGGGATTTGAACCGCTGAACTGCCGAGCTTTTGATTGACAAGCTCAACGTCTTAGTCACTGAGCCACTGCATCCCTATAAAAATATAAAAGAGAAGAGAAGAGAAGAGAAGAGAAGAGAAGAGAAGAGAAGAGAAGAGAAGAGAAGAGAAGAGAAGAGAAGAGAAGAGAAGAGATTAGATTATTGGCCAAGTGTGATTAGATACACAAGGAATTTGTTTCCAGTGCAGAAGCTCTCAATTGACATGCAAAGCAACAAAATAATAATAATCATCATAATAATACCAATAAGAGGGGTTAGTAAGGAAGATAAGAAGGGTACTATTTGATGCTACAGCCATACAACATAGGTAAATGTACATAGACAATGCAGTTTTACACACCTTGACCTAAAAGTTAGCTCTAAATGTAATGAGATTTATTTTCTGGTAAGCATGCATTTGTTTGCAGTCTATCTGTATAATCTGATGCTCATTCAGAAATCAGCCATAATGAATTTGGGATGTTTTGTTTTGTTTTGTAATAAAGTTATTAAAGTTTTAAGCAAGAAAGATAAAAACTAACAGAAACTAATGTTTTAGGAAAGGAAAGGAAAGAAAAGGAACGGAAAGGAAAGGAACTAAAGTGCAGAAAAAATGTAAAGAAATAACTTACAACATTCTTTTACAACAGTTATAGGTATAAATTTAATCTCATACTCTAATGATTACAACATAACTTTCATTTTTTTTCATGCTATTTTTCATTTTTTTCTACTATTTTTCTAGTCAATAAATCCATATAATGTAATTTCATTTTTTTCTGTTTCATGCAACAAGTCCAAAAGGAGTTTCCAATCAGCATTAAACTTAATTAGTGTCTTTATACTAATTAAGGCTGTTAGGTTAGCCATCTTTGCAAGCTCCATCATCTTTACTATCCACTCTTCCATTGTGAATAATGTCATTTTTTTCCCACCAGGGTGTTTTGTTCACATGTAATTCTGCACAAAAGTAAAGCAGAAGCCGGAATATTGGTGCCTTCCATTTATTTTTGGACCCCTGGTCAGATAGAAGCTGGAAGTGACTGATCAGCAACATCTGGAGGGCTGCAGGCTTTTCAGGCTTGTTTTAAAAAAAACAATGGAGAATTCTGCTTCTCATGGTAACTAGTTTTATATCTTCACGTTGGACACACAGTTTACTTAACCAAAGCTCATTTCAGTATTTTTATATTACAGAAATTCATATGGGAGGAAATACTAGGTAAGTAAGATTCCAAGCTATTTTGGACTTTTTAAAGGCAAAAGTGGAATTTAAGATTGGAAATGAATTAGTGAAGAGATCTGAAACAACTTGATAGATGAGAACGCCAAGTGTTATTTGATCTGTATTGACCACGGTTTCCATCTGGCAGAGTAAGAAGACCAGATCATCATAAAACATTTTGATGTAAAGTGAATTTGAGCTCTCTGGAATCAAAATCATATGTAACCATATAATCATATATGTGATGTGGTTATACATGATTAAATAAATAGTACCAAGTGGCAGGTCAGTTTTGGAGACTCTAATCATGGCTAAAATCCATTAGTAAGCAAGTGAACTCATTGCAAGCTGGTGAATTTTGAGAGAATAGAGACACTACTAGATTCTGTCTCACTAATGAAAAGCATCTTCAGGTGGACCATCGCTGACTGTTTTATTGCTTGACTTTACTACTTTTCAATTTTGACATGTACTTAGCTACAATTACACTAGCAATGCTATCATAAAGTCACAATTGCAGACCAAGAATATAATACCCAAGGAAAGCTTTTAAAAGAATTCTTTAAAGAATTTTGACTGGTGGGGGTCAAAGAGAATACCCTTTTCTGCTGTTGCTCCTGTCCAATGGAACATCTTGCCCTGGAGGTGAGGCTGGCCTACATTCTTCTGGCCTTCCAGAAGAACATGAAGATCTGCTTCTGCCAACTAGGATGGGGACACCAATAGTGGTGGGTAACAGTGGTGGGATTCAAATTTTTTTCCTACCGGTTCTGTGGGCGTGGCTTGATGGGTGTGGCATGGCTTGGTGGACGTGGCTTGGTGGGCATGGCAGGAGAAGGATACTGTAAAATCTCCATTCCCTCCCCACTCCAGGGGAAGGTTACTGCAAAATCCCCATTTCCTCCCGATCAGCTGGGACTCAGGAGGCAGAGAATAGATGGGGGCGGGGCCACTCAGAGGTGGTATTTACCGGTTCTCTGAACTACTCAAAATTTCCACTATCAGTTTTCTAGAACCAGTAGTGGGTTGCAAAATCTGTTGCTACCGATTCGCTCGTGCGTGTGCTTGCGCCCACCCACACATCCGGTGTGGGTGGGCGGAGCCTCCCGCCGCCACCGCTACCAGTTCATTGATCTGGATAGAACCAGTAGCAACCCACCGCTGTCCAGAACTGATCAAAACCTGCTGAACACCACCTCTGGTGGGTAACCCTGGGGATGGTTGGTGACTTGAGGACATTCTCTCCATCTTTCAACTTTGTATAGGTCTTTTTACTTGAAAGTCACTTAAATAGGGAGATGGGTGATGTATAAATCTGATTAATAAATAAATAAAATGAAAGTATTAGGAAGTGTACATTTCTCTCATATTTGAGATTAGCCTCTGCATGTTCTTGATAGCAGTGACACCAAATATCAAGGCAACATAGTGGGAACATATCAGTTACTGTATTTCTCACTGCTCAATTTAATTTTGCCTCATGGAAGTTTCCTGTTGTGAAGATAAGGAACTGATCTGGAAATATAGGCCTTGTGCTGTATTCTTTCCCTTTCCCTATAATTTAAATGGTCAGGAAACGCCTACCAAAGAAAGACTATCTTTTCCAGCTCAGTGCTCCTCTAAATATCTCTGAATCTATTTTAACTTTTAGATTATTAGATTTTTTTAAAGTAGTAAAACGTTTCCAAAATTTATCACAAAAATGCAGGGACAAAATAACAGCTAGATGATAAACAGAATCAGATGCAGAATGGTAATCTAGCAGGTGGAATCAGTTACTGACTAGAATCCATGAAACCTACATAAATGTCTATCCTAGCTGTATCTGAGTTACTTCAGAAATTTTTGAGAAAAAGTTGGGAAACTGTTTTTATGATTAAATATGTCAGAGTTAGAAATCCTTGCTACTTGTTGTAGTGAAGGGGCTTCCTGAAGCAGAGAAACATCTGTGTATTTGATCTTCTCAAGTTTCCTTTGTGCTGTCATTCATTTTGTTATGTTTTAGACATTATAATTCTACTGTGCAGGTTTTGGGGGTTTTAATTTTTAATATAATCTAGAACCAGGGTTCCCAATTCCTAGCCTGCAGCCCACCACTGGGCTGTGATCCATTTGGAATCAGGCCACAGAAGCAGTGTGCGAGTGCACGTACACATCCCCACTTGCGTGAGCAGTGGGCAAGCACATTCATGCAAGTGGTGAGCATGCCTGTTGGCTGCTTGTGCAAATGGAGCTGCACATGTGCACACGCTTGCTGGCCACTCACATGGAACAATCCCTTCGCCCTCCCCCCCCACTGGTCCGCAAAGCCAGAAAAGTTGGGAAACTCTAATCTAGAAAAAAATTGGAGTTAGTGGCATGTATATAATTACTGTAAATAAATGAATTCATTAAATTGGTTGGTTTCTACAAGAACATGTGATCAAGGATCTTTCTTCCTTGATGGTTGGGCAACCAAAATTTTTAAAAATGAGGTTTAGATGTCCAACTTCTATGTCATATCTCTCCACCAAGAGGAAGTGGAGAATATATGCTTTGCTTGAACGCAGAAGGTCTCTGAAGCAGGGCATCTCCTTGAAGAAAGCTTTTGCTCCTTGAAGAAAACATTGACAAGCTTACGTTGTCCAAAATAAGATTAACAAAACATGCTAAGCCACATATTTTGCTTTCTTTTGCCTTCCTATATTGTAATATAGGAAGTCAATATGTTTGATCGAACAAATCGCATTTGGATGGCTTCATTCAACACAGACAGCCGTAACTCACATTTTACATGCCACGACTTATGGCTATCTGTGTTGTATGAAACCATCCAAATGTGATTTTTTTTTCAATCAAACATAGTCAAATAAATCATAGTTTAGCTCAGTGGAGAAACCAATTGTGATTAACATAGCTTCTTGTGCTCCTACACTTATTCATGTGTATATGATCAACTCAGTTCAATAATGTCTGCATCTGGATTATAGGAAACATGCTCAGAATAAACTTTGATAGCATCAGACTTATTCCCAAAGGTACATTACTTTCATAGGAATGGACAATAACACCCTTCCCCAGGCAAAAATGATTACAGCCGTCATTACTGTTCATCTTGGGTGATGGAAGTTAAATCCAACATTTAGACTATCCAAGTGAGTTTCATTGTACTTATAATGACCACGTACTGATATCTTACTAGTGTGAAGATAAAGCTCAAACTATACATGTTTCCTTTTCTGCGTCAGTGTCAAAAAGGTCATCGTTACTTACTATTTTAATGTCCCATTTGATTAAATACTAAGTGATTGTCTTGTAATTATGTGTATTCAGTGGAAAAACAATAGGCCCGTTCAATTAGGAAAGTAGCTTTTTACTGCTTTGGTTTTAATGAAGTTGCAGCAGTACTGCAAGTTATAAAGAATAATGAAAAAGCTTTTTCCGTTTTATTTTTAAAATTGAAAGAGCAAAATAAGTATTCTTGCAGAAGGAGAAAGCATGCATTGCATGTGTAATTTGATGAACTTACTTTGTGAGTTTATTGAGTGATCTAAGAAGTAAATGACACTTGCCTGAGCAGTTCAACTGTTGATCAAAAAGAGTAAATTATTTAAGTGGATGCTGCAGTCCAGGAACATGTGGATCCAGCTGGAGTGTCATGTGTCATAGCCTCTGTCTGCTGCCAGCTGGAAGCAACACAAAGGCAAAACAAGCTAAACAATTCTTGTTATTCATAACACTGAGCGGGTGTTCAAAACACACAGGGTCCTGCTTTATGGATTAAATTTGCACTCAGTGATGCCCAGTATTGTCAGCTCAATTGGCCTTTAAATCACACATCTTGCATGCTGGACAAATGTCGACAATTTGTTGTAGAGGACCTCAACATTCCTCTGAAGAAGCAGAACCAAAATACTGCATTGAAAGAGAATGCTGTAGTTCTACTTGAAATATCTTAATCCAAATTCTTGATTAGCTCTTTGGATGATCTGTCAGCCTCACCTACTACCCAAGGCTGCTCTGAAGATAAATTCAATAACATATGTTAGGGAATGGTTATTGCCTAACTGGTTGGGTTGGCAATATATATAAACCATCAATGCATGTTTGCAGTCAAAATGTAATATATAGCTTTAAGACTGTAATGCTGTATTACATCATTCTGTATTCTGATTGGATAGCTCTGTAGCCAACATACTTAAGAGGAAGCTTGAATCATGGCTTGTTTTTTCTTATTACATTATTATTGCTACCTCTGCTCCTCTCTTCCTGTTCTCTCTGCATGATCACTGCTTGATCATTGCTGCTTGTTGTTTTCTACTGTTTTATTGATTGTTTTACTGCTGTACTTGTTCCTGTTTGCAACTCCAAAAAGAACTGTTTTATTGCATATGACTACAACAACTGGTAAGAAGACTTTGTTCTTGGAATATCCCTGGATTGACAATTTAACTATCTTTATCTGTGTATGACCTGGATTGTTTTTTTTTTTTAAAATTTGATTTATATGCCGCCCTTCTCTGGAGACTCAGGGCGGCTTACAGTGCATTAAGCAATAGCCTTCATACTTTTATATATTTTATACAAAGTCAACTTATTGCCCCCACAAACTGGGTCCTCAATTTACCTACCTTAGAAAGGAAGAAAGGCTGAGTCAACCTTGAGCCTGGCAAGATTCGAACTTACTTTAATTGCAAACAGCTGGTGTTAAATTACAATGCCTTGTCCACAGAGCTATCCAGGCTTCTATTGGACTTTGCTTTGTTTTTTCTAAAAGTAAAAGAATATCACAATTCACTGTGTCTGTGTATCGACAGTGCTTATTCACAATCACTCTCAGCCATTTCTCATGTGCACAACCTTGCTACTCAAGGGTTACTCTGCTCATATTCCTTAGCAACATACATGCAAAGTCAAGCTTCATAAGCTGCTTTGAAAGAGATATTTTACATATGTGATGGGCTAAATCAAGGACTACAACTCCTTGCATTCCTCATCACGGGTCATTTTGGGTAGTCATATTGGAAGGTTGGCAATCCAAGAGCCAATGTTGCGTGATGGGGTGGGCTCCCATTCTTGCCCCTGCTACTGCCAACCTAGCAGTTTGAAAGCATGCAAATTCAAGCAGATATAAATAGGTAGCACTTTGGTGGGAAGCATTGCATGTACCTTGGCGTATAGTCATGCCGGCCGCATGACCATAGAAGCATCTTCAGGCAATGCTTGGCTCCCTTGGCTAGGAAATGGAGATGAGCATCACACTCTGCAGTCAGACATGACTGGACAGGGGTGTTGTGGCCCGCCGGCAGCCAGTGGAGCTGGCAGCAGAGTCAGACAGTGAAGAGGTTGGGGAGGAACTTGGGCCAGTCCTGGGGGCTGGGGAAAGCTCGGATGAGGGCTCTGCATAGGAGGCAGAGAGGGAGTTAGACAGCAGCGAGGCAGAGGAACAGCTGGAGCCTGTTCCCAGTGTGCACATGCACAGAGCTGCCAGAAGACAAGAACAACTCAGAAAGCAGGGTTGACTCGGGACTTGGAGGTGATTGGCCCCTCCCATAGGAAATAAAAGTGGAGCGATCAGGGAGTGGGCTTTTGCAGGAAACAATTCATTCATTCCGTGACTCTGAAAGATTCTGTGCCGGGTTTTGCCTTGTACTGTGGTTGGAAACAAGTTACGTGGCAGCTTGCCAAACAAGATAAGGTGTATTGAGAAATATTCCTTTGCAAAACTGTTTGGACAAACCTTGCTGACTGTGAATGGATGCAATTCACAGTCGTGTAAATAAAAGAGGTTTTGCTGGGACCAATTCCTGCCTCCTGCTTGTTAAGGGAGCCTAGGTCAGAACAAGGGGAAACCTTTACCTGTTGTTTTTTTAAAAAAACTGGAAACTGTAGCTGATCAGCATTTGGAATACTATAAAGATGCCTACTTTGTGAGATACCATAGTTACTCAAAAGGAAGCTGCTTTTCTACATGCAGTAATCAAAAATAGCTTCCAACCAAAGACTACCAACCCAGTCTTGGGTTCTTCAGCATCTGTTTGCATCCTGGTTTCAACAAATGCAAAACACACACACACACACACACACACACACACACACTTTTCCACTTTATATTTTTTATAAAAATCTATTTAAATATCTATTTTTTAAAAATTACAAGCAGGTATTTTCAGGATCTCAGCAAACAGATTTTAATTTTTCATATTTTGCTGCAATCCTGACCACAAACTGTTCTCAGAAGGGAGGAAAGCTGACTATTCTGCAGTTACAAAGGCACAATTTTTTTGGTCAGGATTCCAGCAGTACACAAAAGTTTAAATTCTGCCTTTATAAGGATGTGGATGTTAAGAATGCAGAAGTATGTTAACTGTGTGGCTTGGACAATTGTGAGGAACATTGGAAGGTGACGATCAGAAATGTCTGGAGGACCATAATTCCTCCTCTCCATCTAGATATGGTTTCAGCGACAAGGAAGTTCAGTTCCACTATAAAGTTAGCAGCACATAAAAATTGTCGAATACATGTGTTCTTGTTCTGAATGTTTTAAAAATGATATGTTTACATAGCACACATGTGGAATGTTAAAGAGCATGATCTCTGTTTGCTAAAACTTGAAAGCTAAGTGAATTCAATAATTGAATTGGAGTCTCTGGCCATTGTAATTAATCTCTCACAAATCTGCTATGAGGATGTGTCCAAAGCAAAAATGGAGAGAGGAGAGACATGATTACAATACAGCCATGTGAAGATTTACGCAAATGTAAAGTCTCAGAGTACCAATCAATTAACTGT
This sequence comes from Pituophis catenifer annectens, assembly GCF_029215685.1. NCBI lineage: Eukaryota > Metazoa > Chordata > Lepidosauria > Squamata > Colubridae > Pituophis > Pituophis catenifer. The sequence continues at coordinate 13,844 of NW_027257448.1, forward strand.
CTTTTTGTAATTGATTAATACACTGTAAATTCACTAATTTATATTATGGTGATCGTTTGAGGAGGATTAATATATCCAATTTCAAATAAGAAAGATAATTATTTTGTTGTTGGAAAAACAGCCGAAACCACAGATGACGGCAATGTGTCTGTTAAATGTTTTAAAAAACAAAACACACTTTCAAAAAAGGCAGGATGCTAAATAAAAACAGAGCCCTTTCATTGGTGGCTCCTCATCTATGCAGGACTATTCCAATTCATCTACAAATGGTTCCATGGAGATATGGAGAATTTTGGGTTCTGACCAATGCCCTAATTAAAATATGAATCTCAAGCTAAGGTTCAAAATCCAGTTATTTATTAGGAGCGTCATGTCGGCACATACCAAGTGAAGCCAACTCTGACCTCCCTTAATTTGTATCTTGGCTCTAACCCTGTTTCTCCCTTCCCCCAAGGTGTGTCATCAGTCACATTCCCCAAAGAAGCAATTTCGTAGGTTGTATTTATTTATTTATTTATTTGTTTGTTTAAATTTCTATACCGCCCTTCTCCAAATAGGACTCAGGGCGGTGCACAGCCTAAGTAAAAACAAAGCATACAAAATTTAAAAAACAGTATTAAAATAATTAGATATTCTGGCCGTAAATTAAAACAACCCAATTTAAAACCAATTTAAAATTTAGCTCAAGCCAGCCCAGCTAGTTGAAATAAATAAGTTTTCAGGGCCCGACGAAAAATCCGGAGGTCTGTTATTATACGTAACTCTGGGGGAAGGTTATTCCAGAGGGTGGGCGCCGTCACAGAGAAGGCTCTCCCCCTGGGGGTCGCCAGCCGACATTGTCTGGTGGACGGCACCCTGAGGAGGGCCACTCTGTGCGAGCGTACTGGCCGGTGGGAGGCTATTGGTGGCAGTAGGCGGTCTCGTAAGTACCCCGGCCCTAAGCCATGGAGCGCTTTAAAGGTGGTCACCAACACCTTGAAGTGCACCCGGAAGACCACCGGGAGCCAGTGCAGCTCGCGCAGGAGAGGTGTCACATGGGAGCGCCTCGTCGCCCCCATAATCCCCCGCGCGGCCGCATTCTGGACCAGCTGGAGCCTCCGGGTGCACCCCAGGGGGAGCCCCATGTAGAGAGCGTTGCAGTAGTCCAGGCGGGAAGTGACTAGTGCCTGAGTGACTGTGCGTAGAGAGTCCCGATCTAGAAAGGGGCGCAACTGGCGTATCAGGCGAACCTGATAAAAAGCCCCCCTGGCCACGGCCGTCAAATGGTCTTCTAAAGACAGCCGTGCGTCCAGGAGGACGCCCAAGTTGCGAGCCCTCTCCGTGGGGGTGAGTGATTCGCCCCCAATAGCCAGCGATGGCGTCAGCTGGCTATATCGGGACGCTGGAAGCCACAGCCACTCGGTCTTGGAGGGGTTGAGTCGGAGCCTGATTCTCCCCATCCAGGCCCGCACGGCCTCCAGGCACTGGGACATCACTTCAAGGGCATCGTTGGGGTGGCCTGGGGTGGAGATGTACAACTGGGTGTCATCAGCGTACTGATGGAACTCCACCCCGAAGCCACGGATGATCTCACCCAGCGGCTTTACATAAATGTTGAACAGAAGGGGCGAGAGGACCGACCCTTGTGGCACCCCACAAGCAAGGTGCCTCGGGGTCGACCGCTGCCCCCCGTCAACACAGATTGCGACTGGTCAGAGAGGTAGGAGGAGAACCACCACAGAACGGTGCCCCCCACCCCCAACCCCGCCAACCGGTGCAACATGATACCATGGTCGATGGTATCAAAAGCCGCTGAGAGGTCTAACAGGACCAGGATAGAGGAGCAACCCCTATCCCGAGCCCTCCAGAGATCATCCACCAACGCGACCAATGCCGTTTCCGTGCTGTGCCCAGGTCGGAAGCCGGACTGGAGCGGGTCTAGATAGACAGCTTCATCCAGGTACCGGGGAAGCTGTTGTGCTACCACACTCTCAACAACCTTCGCAACAAAGCGAAGGTTGGAGACTGGACGATAGTTAGCCAAAACAGCCGGATCCAGAGAGGGCTTCTTGAGGAGGGGCCTCACAACCGCTTCTTTCAAAGAGGCCGGCAGGACCCCCTCACTCAAAGAAGCGTTAACAATCTTCTGGAGCCAGCCTCGTGTCACCTCCCGGGAAGCCAGTGTTGTGGCCCCGCCCTCTGAGCCTGTCCCATCGGAGGAAGAAAGCTCCGAGCATGAGGAAGAGGAGTCAGCCAGGCCTCCCTCTCCAGGCCCCTCCCCTCTGGCATTGTCTCAAGTGCCGGCCGAGGGAGAGGAGACAGCTGATTCGAGTCAAAGTGATAATGACACATCATTCCTGGACGCACGCCTCCGAAGGCGTGATAAACGTTTGCAGCAGCTTGGGAGGCGTGCTAGGGATTAGAACTGAGTCACTGGACCACACCCCAGAGACCACACCCCAGAGACTATATAATAGAGAGTGGTGGTCAAGGATCTTTTGTGACGAACAAAGCAAAACCTTGGAGTCACTAAAGCCTCGTCCGGAACTGCTGGGAGGAATATTATTTCTGTTTGGACTTTCTTGAACGTTCGTATCTTATCTGTCTATTTGTGAAAATAAAGTAACTTGGCAGACGGTGTGTCTATCGCTGCCAAGTTGGAGATAAGAACTGGGTGCATTCCAAAGTGTTTCCTTAACCCTCGACTGGCTGTGTGTGTGTGTGTGGGGACGGGGACAGATCAGCCAGTACCAACCAGGAGGGACACAGGTCCAATAAACATGTGGTCGCGTTCAGCCGTCCCAGGACCTTGTCCATGTCCTCGGGAGCCACAGGATCGAACTCCCCCCAGATAACACTCTCAAGACTTGCCTCAGTCATCCCGTCCGGACATACCCAGTCAGAGGCCAGCCCTTCCCGAATCTGAGCGATTTTGTCATACAGATACTGCACAAAGTCCTCAGCTCGGCCCTGCAAGGGGTCATCCCGCGCTTACAGATGGAGGAGGGAGCGGGTCACCCTAAACAGGGTGGCCGGGCGATTATCTGATGACGCGATAAGAGCGGCAAAATAGCTAGATTTTGCCGCTTTTATTGCCACTAGGTAGGTCTTAATATGAGACCTCACCAGTGTTCGGTCGGATTCGGAGCGGCTGGTCCTCCAACTACTCTCCAGGCGTCTTTTCCGGCGCTTCATCTCCCTAAGCTCCTCGGAGAACCAAGGAGCTAGGTGAGTTCGGTGCCGGGTCAGAGGCCGCAAAGGCACGACACGGTCCAAGGCCCCGGCAGCCGCACTATCCCAGGCGGCCACCAGGTCCTCAGCCGAGTCGTGAGCCAGAGTCTCAGGAAATGGCCCAAGCTCCATCTGGAACCTATCAGGGTCCATCAGGCGCCTGGGGCGGAACCACCTGGTCGGTCCCGCCTCCCTGCGGCGGGGTGCAGCGGTTAGAAAGTCCAGTCGAAGGAGCGAGTGGTCAGACCATGACAAGGGTTCGATGACTATATCCCCTGTATCAAGGCCACTCGACCACTGACCAGAGACAAAAACTAAGTCCAGAGTGTGTCCACCCATGTGAGTGGGGTCATGAATTAACTGAGTAAGGTCCATGGCCGTCATGGAAGCCATGAACTCCCGAGCCACCTCAGACGTTTCGCCGACAGATGGCAGGTTGAAATCCCCCATGACTAGAAGTCTGGGGGTACCAACCGCCACCTCAGCTATGACGTTGAGCAGCTCAAGCAGGGCCGTTGCCACGCGGCAGGGAGCCAGGTACGTGATCAACAAGCCCATCTGTACTCCACGACCCCATCTCACAAAAAGGGACTCACATCCGGCTATCTGTGGAACAGTGGTCTCCCTCGGATCAAGACTTTCCTTTATAATAACCGCCACCCCCCCCACCCCTGCCCTGAGCTCTTGGCTGATGGAATGCTCGGAAACCTGGTGGGCACATATCCACGAGGGGAACCCCCCCCTCATGGCCCAACCAGGTCTCCGTAATACCTGCCAGGTCCGCTCCCCCCTCCTGAATAAGATCGCAAATGAGGGGGGCTTTATTTACCACGGACCTGGCATTGCACGACAGCAGCCGAAGGCTCGGGCCCTGAGAGTCTGAACAGCCTGGGATACGAGAAGGGCTATGGGGACTGGGGCGTGCCACCGCTCGAAGATAGCGAGTGCGCGCCCCCACCACATGATACGGCCCCCTGCTCCCGCCATATCTGCCCCTCCCACTCAACACATTGATAGAAAAGCCCTCGACAGAATGGACTCTAATGTCCCCCTTACCCCCGGAATCCGCACCCTCCGTGGCCCCACTAACAGCTGGGCCGGACCCCTCCCCCCGTGGGTTAACCCCCAAACCCACACAACCCTCCCACCCCTTAAAATCCCTTAAAAATCTATCAAAAAGTTTCCCTAAAAAACCCCTCAATCCCCTTTTTGCAGCATGCCACCTCTCGGGGTGCCAAAGCCCGTCATAAAGGTAGGCCCTTGATAAAGTAGAGGGCCACACCTGCGAGAGGGGGGAGTCTCGCAGAATAAGAAGTTCTGTTGGTGAATACATCTAATCAATCAGTTAATTAATTAAGCTGGGGGAAGTCCATGGCCTGGGGGTAATCCAGATAGTCCAAGGTCTGGGGAGGGACATTCAATCAATTCCAAGTCAATAAATTCAATAAATCCCACTGCTCTCTCACAGCAGTGGATGGAGTCTTAAGCCACTTTGAGGCCAGATGTTAACACCAGCTGCCCTCTCACGAAAGCTGGGAAGGGCCAAAAACCGCAGTCATCGTCCGGCTCCATACAAGGCTTGAAATCTGAGATATCTCACTCACGAATCAGGAGGCAAATCAGGGGGCTGTAGATGTCCATGGGAGGCAAATATCATCCTATTGTTCAGAGGAACCTCCAGATAATAAGTGGCCTCACAGAGGCTAACAGACCACGTGGGGCATAAGAGCTTGGCCCCAGGTCTTTTCCAACCATCAGAACCAGCAATGTTTTTAGCTCGCCCCCATCCACATAAGGGAGGGGGGGAAACCTCTGGGAGAGCCAGGAAGAGGCCCCCTCCAAGTAAGTCTCCCATCTAAGTTGTAATAGCAGTTCCAGAGAAACTGACATTAATAGTATATTGTGGTCAGAGGCTCCTCGTGCTCCCGAGCAAGTTCCTCCTCCTTTTCGCCCCCTCTGGTGCCATCCCTCACAGCCGCTCGTCCCAGTATTGTAGCAAGTGCCAGCCCGACGATCCCAGCTCTCGAAAAAATCTCCATCCATCGCTGGGAAGCCCCTGCCGTCCCCTCGGAGCTCCGGGGAGAAACTGCATCGCCGACGCCGCCACCGCCCACTCCACCGGTCCGGCAGCTGCGGGGAGACGCCGAAGCCACTCTCCCTGCTCGTAAAACTGCAGCGCAGCCGCCTCCGTCTCCTCCCGGCCATCGCGTTCTGGAAAGCTGCCAGCTCTCAAAAAGACAGCATCCGATTGGTGGGAAGCTCCCCTCGCCAGACATGGGGCAAAATTAGCTGGTCCGGCCCCCGAAAACCCCCAAAAGCCGGGGAATCTCCCCCAGGTATCACCGCCGCTCAGCTGGGAGCGGCCATCTTGGACATGCGCAAGAGGAAATTGTAGAAGTCATTCCCTCCAGCCACTGTGGATCTCCGTGGAGATGGGCTTGACATTTGCCAGCTGGAATGTGCTTTATTTTGACTGAGGTGCAAACTCCTTGATGCAGCTGTGAGGCTCAATTCCGCATCCCCCTGCCTATGGCAACTGGAGAGCAGGTCAGGAAGGCTTCATGAGTTGACATCTGTTATTTTAGAATATATTGTTAGGTGATTGCATAGCTATTTTATGCTTAGTGTAGTAAATTGCACACTGTATATATAGTCTATTGTTCTGTTTTTGGAATCTAGTTTAGAATTAGCTTGGCTCCCTCCCCAAAAATGGTCTCAAAACTGTAGGGGTGTCTGTGTATGTTTTACATCCTTTAACTAATTAATATTTTAAAACCAGAAATTATTGGTAAATATAAGATATTCAATATAATTTTAATGTAGTTGGTGATTGTAAATATACCAATTTTAAATGATAACTGATTTCTTTTAGCACTGTGATAAGTTGTTATAAATGCTGCAAAGGTTTAGGAATAGAGAATTGAATTAAATGTACACGTAGGCTTGTTAAATCTACATTTGAAACCTTAAACGTGGCAATATGTATCATCGTCAAGTCGCTTAAATTTCCACAACTTGATTTGTGGTTAATGTACTTCTGCTAAATTTCATCATCTGTCTTAATACTAAAAGAAACAAATCCATGGTCATTTTCAGACTGAATCATCAACTTTATCATCTCAGATGCTTTAATTTTTAAGCCTCCCTATTAGCTCTTCCTTCTTCTTACAAAAGAATTGATCCAGACTATCAGCCTGTTTTGGCTAAAAGTAACTTTGTCAATGCAGAGGAGGTAAGATTGTCAAAAAGGCAAGGAAGATATGCTGGAAGCAACATTTAACAAAAAACAAAAGCAACTAAGGCTTTATTCAGACATGGTAAATTCCCTATATATGGATGTAGAAATGTCTCTTCAAAGAAGATACTTGCTCTGGCTTGTGCATGCCAGCATGAATGCAAATTAGGTACATTCTTTAGAAGCAGAGTTCTTGAATGCAATCTGAACAATTTTATCAATTAATTGATTAAAGAAACTGGTTTAACTAGACA